>NC_048233.1:13011375-13123588 GCF_002007445.2 Ailuropoda melanoleuca
GGAAAGGAAAGGAAAGGAAAGGAAAGGAAAGGAAAGGAAAGGAAAGGAAAGGAAAGGAAAGGAAAGAGCTACATTAAAAGAGGTGGGAAGGAGCATAAAACAAACTTTCCCTATGTTACCATTTGCCTAGAATCAATCCTGGCCCATGTAGTAACCAGAGACACTTGATCATTTCATCATTTAGAAAAAAAATTAACACCAGCCCCTGTGAAAAGTTACGTTGGAACCATATAGAATTAAAGTAAGATATGGCCATTATCCTCAAGCAACTTACGATCAAGTGAACTATTGAATTCACAGGAATTGAAAGCCTACTATCCTATCTGGAGCCAGATTTCCTTCTACCAACCAAACTGAAAATGAAGGAAATACATTCCTTGGAGTTTCTAAGGCTTTAAACATCACTAACTTTCTCCATTATAAGAATAAATATGGGAGGTAATGAAGCAATAAGGAACTACCCATAAATATTCTAAATCCCAGTCATGAAATATGTCCTAACTCTAACATATATAACAAGTCAAATGAAAATCAGGGAATGAGATTCAAAGCAATTTACTTTGCTGTATCTCTCTATTCTTCTTTTCTGTACTGTATTTCCTAAAGGGCTGGGCCTGAAGTCTTATGAATTAGTAACAAATGAGCTTCAAAAAGGAATTTGGATGTGCAAAAACAGAGAGAGAATTCTATGAAAAAATAATGGAATCACATTGGTAACATACTCAGTTAAAAATAATGGCACCACCCTTCTAATAATCTGGTCAAAAGGAACCAAACAATCTAACAGATTCTGAGAAGCATCTATAGGGTGGTTCCATGCTGTCAGTCAGTTAAGCAGTAGTCAAAGACCTAAACGTAGTCAGGCACTAGAGGATGGTCATACGGGGTACAAGTAAGTACACAGTTCATGCACTTACAACCTACTTGGTATAATAAAAAGTGCTCATGAGGAAAAGTAACTAAAATCTAACAGAATCAGATAAAGGTTAATGAGATAAATAGCTAAGAAATAAAAGTATGTGATAATTTTTAAAACCTTACAACACGTCTATTAAATGTCATGATAACTACACAAGGTCACTATGGTAGAAGATCAGGATCAGACACAAAACTGTGGTTAAAGCAAGAGTATTTATTCTTATACATCTTACTTTAATCTAAAATATATAAATGTGCATCCATTTGCTGATCTTTTGATATAGAGAAAGACCCTTTTCTTTGATTATTGATTTAATGACTACAGTTTCAATTTTTTTTTNTTTTTTTTTATATATATTTTTTTTTTTATTCGACAGAGATAGAGACAGCCAGTGAGAGAGGGAACACAAGCAGGAGGAGTGGGAGAGGAAGAAGCANTTATATATATTTTTTTTTATTCGACAGAGATAGAGACAGCCAGTGAGAGAGGGAACACAAGCAGGGGGAGCGGGATAGGAAGAAGCAGGCTCATAGGGGAGGAGCCTGATGTGGGGCTCGATCCCCTAACGCCGGGATCACGCCCTGAGCCGAAGGCAGACGCTTAACCGGTGTGCCACCCAGGCGCCCCTCAATTTTTCTTACATGAATGACACCCAAAGTACATAATCTATGACTTTCAAGTTTCAGTTCTTCAGAGATACCTGGAAAGGATGAGGATTATTTTTTTCTCCAAACGAATATACAATTGTTCTAACCTTTTTCTGAAAAGCCTTTTCTCCATTGAATTACCCTAGCATCTTTAATGAAAATCAACTTATATGAAGTATTGGTCCATTTATAAACCCCATGAAGTTCCACTGATCTATATATCTATCCTTATGCTAATAGCACACTACCTTTATTACTGTAGCTTTATAGTAAGTTTTAATAGTCTAAGTCCTCCAACTTCATCCTTTTTCTAAATTTTATTGGCTATTCTAGGTCCTTTGTATTTCCATAAACTTTTTATAATAAATTGTCAATTTTTATGAAAAAATTTCCCAGTTAGAGTTTGATTGTGATTTAAATGATTCTAAAGATTACAGTAAAAAGAACTGAATCTTAAAATATCAAATCATTTGATCCATGAGCACAATATATCTTTCCATTTACTTAGTCTTCCAATTGTTCTGAGCAATGCTTCTTAGTTTTCAGTGTAGAGATCTTACACATATTTTGTTACATTTTCTGTATTTTACATTTTTAATGCCATCATAAGTAGCATTTTACTTAAATTTCTTAAATTTCCAATTGTTCTCTGATAATACATAAAAATACAATTGATTCTTACATATCAATTTTAAATCCTGTGACCTGGCTAAATTCATTTGTTCTAAAGATTTTATGTATCTTCCCTAGAATTTTCTACAAAAACAAAACAAAAAACATGTCATATGTGAAGAATGATACTTTTACTTCTTCCTTTTCTTTTTCATGACTTATTGAGTATGCTACAATCCTCACTATAATGCTAAGTAGAAACAATAAGAGCAGACATCCTTGCCTTTTTTCCACCATAGTGTATGATGTTAAACTGTAGGTTTATCATAGATAAGTTCATTAGGTTAAGGAAGTTTCCTTATTCTCAGTTTGTTTAGAGTTTTTATCATGAATGAGTGTTGAGTGTTGTCAAAATGATTTTCTGCATCTACTGAGAGGGTTGTATTGTTTCTCTCCCTCTCTCTTTTTTTTTTTCTCTGTCAGTATGGTGAATTATATTGATTGATTTTCAAATGTTGAACCAATACAGCATTCCTGGAACAAACACCTTTTGGACATGATGTGTTATCTTCTTATACCTTGCTAGGTTTATATTTGCTCACATTTTGATGAAAATGTTTGCTTCTGTGTTCATGAGGAATATTAGTTTATGGTATCCATATGATATCTTGTCTCATTTTGGAACCAAGGTAACACTGGTTATGAGTTTTAAAATATTCATTCTTCTTTTTCCTAGAAGAATTTGTGTAGAATTTGTATTATTCTTTCTTTAAATATTTGCTGGAATTCAACACTGAAATCACCTGGACCTAGTTATCTTTGTAAGAAGGATTTTACCTAGGAATTCCATTTCTTTAAAAGATATAAAGTTATTCAGGTTATCTTTTCTTCTTAAATGAGCTTTGATAGTTTTGTGTCTTTCAAGGAATTTGTCCATTTACCTAAGTTGTCAAGTTTATTGGCATAAAGTTAGTTATAATACTACTTTTTTTGTCTTTTCATTTCTGTAGGATCCATAGTGATGTCTCTCTTTCATGCCTGATATTGGCAATTTATGTTTAATCTCTTTAATATGTAGTCAGTCTTGTTAGATGTTTATTAATTTTATTGATCTTTTCAATGTTCTAGTTTTGGCTTTCATTGCTTATTTTTCTTTCATTTGTCCATTTTCCATTTCATTGATTCCTCTCTTTATAACTTCCTTTCTTCTAATTATTATGGATTAATATGGTTTTTCTTTTCTTAGATTCATAGAAGCTTGTATCATTGATTGCAGACCTGCTTCTTTTCTAATTTAAGCATATAATTCTATAAATTTCTCTCTAAGCACTGCATTAGTTATTACTGCACAAATCTTACTATGTTTTTTATCATAATTCACTTTAAAATATTTCCTAATTACCTTTGTGATTTTTTTGACTCATGTATTATTTAGATTATACTGTTTAATTTCTAAATTTTAAGTATTTTCCCAATACAGTTCTGTTGATTCTGATTTAGTCACAGAACACATTTCATAAGATTTCAATTAGTTTAAGATTATTGAGACTTGTGTCATGGTCCAGAATATTGCCTGTCTTGGTAAATATTACATATGTACTAGAAAAGAACATATATTCTCCTGTTGTTGAATGAAGTATTCTACAAAAGTCAACTAGGTTAAGATGGTAGATAATGTTCTTCAAGTCATCTATATCCTTAATATGTTTTGGCATACTTGTTTCGTAAATGTCTGAAAGAAGTGTTGAAATCTCAAATCACAAATGTAGTTTTGCCTATTTTTCTATTCCAACAGTGACCCATCAGTGTTTGTTCCATGTATTTTGAAGTGGGCAGCTGTACACACATTTAGTATTGTTACATCTTCTTGAAAAAAAAAATGCTCCCTTTTTCATTATGAAATGTTCTGCTTCATACCTGTCAATA
The DNA here is from genome assembly GCF_002007445.2 of Ailuropoda melanoleuca. Lineage (NCBI taxonomy): Eukaryota > Metazoa > Chordata > Mammalia > Carnivora > Ursidae > Ailuropoda > Ailuropoda melanoleuca. The sequence continues at coordinate 13,015,480 of NC_048233.1, forward strand.
CTCTCTGTCCAAAAGTCTATTTTTATCTGATATCAAACCTATTCAGATTTCTTTTAATTAGCACTTGTATAATACATCTTTTTTTATCTCTTAACTTTTAACTTATCTATGTCTATATTTAATGTCATTTTCTCGGTTTTCATCAAATCTGACAATCTATGCCTTTCAATGGAGTATTTAGGACATTTACATTAGTATAATTATTAATATGTTTGGCTCTAAATCTACCATTTTGCTCTTTGTTTTCTATTTTTACATCTATCCTTTGTATCTTTTTTTTTCAGTTTTTTGACTTTTCTTAGACTGACTGGTTTTTATAATACTTTGTTTTTTCCACCACTGGCTTATTAGCTATATACCTTTTGTCATTGTTTTGATGATTTCTTCAGGATTTGCAATATACACCTTTAAATTACTACACTCTTTCCTCAAGTAATGTTATGCCTCTACACAGAAAGTATAAGAAACTTAAAATGGCAAATTTCATCCCTCCCCCCATTAGGACTATTATTATCATATATTTTACTTTAATATATATTCTAAAATCCATAATACATTTTTATTATTTTTCTTTAGACAATCAATTATCTTTCAAAGATATTTTAAAATGTTTATAAATTCCCACATATCTACTATTTAGGATGATCTTCATTCCTTTGTCTAGATCCAAATTTCCATCTGGTACCATTTTTGTTTGGCTAAAAAACTTTATTTAATATCTCTTGAATACAAGTAAGTGTATCACTGATTAATTCATTTTGTTCCCATGAAAGTCATCATTTTACCTTCATATTTAAGATATTTTTGCTGAGTAGATAATGCCTAGTAGAAGTCTTTTCTTTCAGTATTTTAGAGACATTTGTTTATTTCTCCTGACTTCTATACCTTCTGATGAGAAGTATTCTACTATTCTTATCTTTGTTCCTCTAAATGTAATGTGCCTTTTCTCTCTGGCTGTTTTCAAGATTATTCTCTTTATTATTCTTTTCAAGATTATTAGTCTTCAACAATTTCATTATCATGCACCTTAACTGTAATTTTCTTCATGATTTTTTTTTTTCTGTTTGGGATTTGCTGAAATTCTTGAATCTGTACATTTATAACTTTCATAAATTGTATTTATCAAGCAATTTCACAGAGTTTTCATCAAACGTGGAATTCTACTTTGGCATTAATTCAGTATTTTTTTCTTTGCCTCTCCCATCTAGGTCTCCAATCATATACAAGTTGGACTGAGTGATATTATCCTACTGGCCACTGAAGCTGTTCACATTTTACTGTCTTTTTTTCTCTTTGTGCTTCATTTTGAATAGTTTCTATTGCTATGTCTTCTAGTTCCTTTATATTTTATTACAATGTCTAATCTGTTAACACTGTCCAGTTTACTTTTTAAATTCAAATGTTGAGGGTTTTATTTTCCCTCTATTTAAATTCCATTGGGTTTTTAAAAAAATATATGCCATTTTTCTTCCCCATCATGTTCATGTCTTCCTTTACATCCTTGAACATATTTATAGTAGCTCTTTTAGTATCTTTTACTTATATTTTAACATCTTATTTCTGCATCTGTTTCTATGCTTTGTTGGGGTTCTTCTTCCTATTTACAGGTCATATTTCCTGCTTTGTGTATATATGTAAATGTAAGTGTGTTTGCAGTAATTTTTTAAATTACTACTAATTTTCTGGCAGAGTTACTTCTAGGTTAGTTTGTTCCTTTTTATAGCATTCCTGAATAGCTGTTATTTTATTTTTATTTTTTTTTAAAGATTTTATTTATTTATTTGACAGAGATAGAGACAGCCAGCGAGAGAGGGAACACAAGCAGGGGAGTGGGAGAGGAAGAAGCAGCCTCCTAGCGGAGAAGCCTGATGTGGGGCTCGATCCCAGAACGCTGGGATCACGCCCTGAGCCGAAGGCAGACGCTTAATGACTGCACCACCCAGGCGCCCCTGAATAGCTGTTATTTTAGCACTAATTTATCCTCATTTCTAGGGATAGGCCCTTCTGAGATCTCTACTGAATGCCCACATATTCAGTGAAGTCTTTCTTCTCTGGCTTTAGGGAACTATAATTATCCCTGGCCCTGTGGGAGCTCTTGGGATTGTTCTTCTTATGGCTCCTTGATAATTGTTATTTCCTCAGAAATTGTTCTTGTCCAATTTGATAGAATTTCACCAAAAATATGCACAGATTGATATCTGGACAAAGACTCAAGAGGAATTCTACGCATATTTCTGGACCTCTTTCTCATTTGGAGTATTCTCTCTCACAAACCTCTTTCTCATTTGGAGTATTCTCTCTCACAAACATATTGCCCAGCCTCCTAGAAGTCTAATCTCTTTCTTTAACTCAGTGAGATTGCTGAACTCTGCTTGGGTTACCACTCCCTGTGCCTCAGTCCTTGAATTATCTCCAGGTAAACAGCCTCAGATAACCTTGTTTCCCTTTTCTCAGGAATAATATTCCTATGATGCTTTTTTTCCAATGTCAAAAAATCAGCTGTTTCTTTGTTTTCCCCTCTACCTTTCTGGTTATTTATGGTGGAAGGGTAATTCCAGATTGCCTTACTCCTTCACGGCTGGAAGTGAAAGTCCCATACATTTTTTAAATATTATCAGATCATATTGTCTGCGCTTATAAACCTCCAACGGCTCCATATTACATGTAAAATTCAATTCAAAGTCTTTATCGTGGTCTGTAAGGATATAGATGATCTGCTGCCTGTCTTTTTTTTTTTTTAACTCAACTCCTACCAGTCATCCTTTGTTCACTATATTCCAGCCACATTTGCTTTCTTTCTTATCCACAATTCCACATCGGAGTCCTTACCCTCACTGTTAACTCTTCCTGGGGTGTGTCTATCATAGATCTTCACATAGGTGTCTCTTATAATTTAATCTCAGTTAAAATTTTACCTCCTCAGTAGTATCTTCACTGAATACGCAATCTAAACTAGCTACTCCCTTAGTCACTCTGCATTAAGATTCCATTTTATTTTATTTTCAGAACTTAACCACTATCTAAAATTATAGTCTTTATTATCTGACCATCCCTAAGAGCAGAGGATGCAAATTCCACTAGACCTGAGCCATGCCTATTCATCCCCGAATAGCCACCACCTAGAAGAGTACCTGCATATACCAAGTGCTCAATAACTGTTTGTTGAATTAATTAAAACTGCTCGTTTTTAATAAGATTCTGAAAACATGGAGAGAAGATTGTGGTCTAGAATGATGAGAAAAGACAGTGAATTAACTAAGCTTTAAAGGATGTTGACACCCTTTCTTTCCAATTGTTCTTTCAACACTCCCACTCCTGGTTCATTATCTGCAGTCCTGGCCTAACAGATAAATTTGAGAAGACCTAATGATAATGTGGATTTTATTAAGACTTGGTTGAATATTTGAGATTTATCTTTGCTGAAATTAAAACTGGAATCCTCGGTGATGGCACTCTCTAAGAGGGAGATGTGGGAGGTAAGGGAACACCAACCCTGGTGGGTCAACCTGTCCAGATTTCAGAAAATCTCCCTCTTTGTTTCTCAGATGAGGATATCCCTGAATTCAGAGGCAAGAATAGGAGGATTCTCTTTACAGAAGCAGTTATTCTGTGCTTGTACTAGGGAATCTCTGTGACATAGCTCTGTCTTAAAGAAAGGAGCCACCTTGAAGAAAATGTCCTCTCCTCCCTCTTCCCAGTATGAGACAAGAATATGTGTGGCAGTTCTAATCCACTTTGCAAAGCACCTGAGACCCACTATCTGGCAGTCCGAGCTGGTGAATCTGTCACTATGTCATCAGAAAATGTTTGAGGTCTGCTGGGGGGCCTGGGTGGCTCAGCTGGTTAAGTATCTGCCTTCGGCTCAGGTCATGCTCCTGGAGTTCTGGGTTTGAGCTCCACATTGGGCTCCCTGCTCAGTGGGGAGCCTGCTTCTCCCTCTGCCTGCTGCTCCCCCTGCTCGTGCTCTCTCTCTCTCCCTCCCTCTCTCTCTCAAATAAATAAAATCTTTAAAAAAAAAAAAAGGAAATGTTTGAGGTCTGTCAACAAGCCAGAGTCCTTTAAACTCCCACATAAAAGATATTCAACAAAGGTAAGGGCTCTTATAGAGGGAAGTATCTAAGGTAAGAGATTATAACTCAGGGAGAGGTCCAAAACCAAAGCAGGACAAAGTCAGTAAATTCATTTTTATACCTTGTGTTATGACTAAATTGTATTATTTTTCTGACTTATCCACACATAGATTCATTTAACTCATTAACATATAGACTCTTCCAGATAAGAAAACCATTGCAAAAAATGAAACAAATTGTTTCATTGCAAAAAATGAAACAAATAAGGTTAACTTATTCATGCTTTTACCTTAAGGAATACATTTGTTGTTTTGTTTTGACATATGACTTCTAGCTTTATGATGCTGTAACAAACATGCAGAGATAACTTTTTTTTCATTTCTTAATGAAAATGAGAGTTGTTGAAAAACTACAGAGAATATAATTGGAGGGAAAAAAAACGAATGCCCTCATCTTCTCTGGAGCCAACACAAGCATTAGCTTATCTTCAGAATACCTTATAATAGCTGTATAGTGAAAAATGCAGGTAAGTTGATTTTCTGGTTCCCTATCAAACCAGTGCAGGTAAATTCTAAATTGCCCCCAGTGACAGTGTCAGCAGTGGGAGAAGTCTCTGTGTTTACTAATCGCTGGTGATCCTCTTTTAGATGGGGAGCTACCAGTCTTTCTGGCCACTGGAAATGCCAGCTCAGGCCCTAACAGGCATGAAGGCACAGGACTGATGAGTAAAGCCAAGGACAGAGAGAGTAAGACTAACATAATGCCCACTGTTGCACAGCAACACTCCATAAATGTGATGGATTGAAAAGGATTGAAATTGAGTAGGAGAAAGACAACAAAGTAGGCAAGGACAGGAGAAAGGAGAAAAAAAGGCTCATGTGGGGGAACCTGGTGACTGCCCCATAATTTTATCCTCCAGACTCAGTCAGCAGACCAGTGTTATAGGCCCCATCTCTGCGCCAGGTCAGGCCAGGCCAGGCTGCCCTCCTTGGTTATATATTTTTAGTCTCTTTTCTTACTCAACCTTGTAAAAGCTGTGCTGACTTACCCAGAAACAAAAAGTAAACTGACTGGCTTAAGAGAAACAAGATGGCAGGACCAAAATGAATTCAATAAGCAGCACTCTGCTTTTCATTAGTTTTCTATAAAGTTTTTAGGACAATTTGCCTTTTTAAGGGAAGCCTTTCAAGCAAAGTACATCCGTGCTTCTATAGGTAAAGGTGGGTTTTTTCCCTCTGTTGAGGGGACATATTTTGTGAATTTATTTATTGGTGCTGGCCAGTAGAAGCAGGGGGACAAACTTTAAGAAAGGCAGTGTTAGCAGATGAAAATGGACTCCATAAAAATTTAGCAAGTTTCCTAAGACCTCTCTTTTTATAAACATTTCTTTTTTTATAAATACTTATCCTTACTGTAAGAATATTAGAATATCTAGTACTTGTGGGAAAAGAGGGAATTACAAAGACTATACAGACCATTTACATCATCTATACTACCTCCATTCAGAGGTAAGAACTTACTCCTTTGGTGTCTGTAGATCAACCTTTTATAAATGCCCATATGGTCACAGTATATTCATTTTTACGTACATGTGCTCCTCCTGAGCTCATTCTCCAACCCCAGAAAAACACACACCACACTGGAGATAGCCCTCCACCGCACCCCAGAGTACTCCAGCGTACGCGTCATCACACTACTACTGGATAAAACCTTCAGCGTGTACGCCTCTTCTATCCCACTGACTGTGACCTTCTAGAGTGTAGGCTCTACTTTATACCCACCCCAGGGATTTAACACAGTGTCCTGGACACAGAAAGGACTCAGTAAATATTTGCTGACTATTAAAACCTGGTTTTTTCATGTACTTCTAGAATACGATGTTTTCCCATTTCATTAAATATTCTTTTCTCTTATAATGTGATTTTTAATGACTGTTTATCTATCCTTCATAATCATGACTTAATTTAAGCAGTCCATCATGGAACGTGTAATATGTTTCAAATTACTCACAGTGATAAATAATGCTAATGACCATATTTCAGATAAATATTTTTGTGTAGGATTTTTGTCACAGGATCAGTTTCTATGAGTTGAACAGCCATAATGGGTATAGGGTATACATATTTTTGAGGCATTTATTGCCAAACTGTCTTCCACAAAGGTCATTTCCATTTATATTTTTACCTTGAATTTATGAGAGTGTCTATTTCCCCACATTGTCACCAATAAAAACTATTTTAATTAAAAAAATTGTCACCCTGATGGATAAAATATAGTTTCTCATTATTGACTGAATTTGAATTTTTTTATTTCATTGAAATGGAGCTTTCTGTATTCTTCTGCCAGGGTTCAAAAATGTGCTGCTTCCTAAAGAATAAAGTCAGTTCTCCATCTTATCATCCTTATTTTCTTTTACTCCCCTGATATCTACCTTTCAAAAAAGCCAAAATGGATAGCTCTGGTCCCTCCTAGGCATGCCATGCTTCGTAGACCCTACTTCTCCTTCTGCCTTATTTCCCACCACTCCAACTTCACCTCCAGGGAGCTGGCCCAAACCTCAAGGCCCCTCTTCAAAACGACACTTACATTCCTTCAAGTAGCATTTGTGAAGCAGTTCTTTGTTCTTTCCTTTCCGATGTGGTCTCTCCATCATGAAACTCCGAAAGCAAACTGTAGAGTGATGGTCTCCCATCTTGTGTTTTCCTTACTTGTCTCCCTGATTTCCTGGCTCTAGCCCCACAAGCCTTCTTCAGACTCTCATATCTGACCACACACATGCTCTCCCGATGTGGCCATTGCACATGCTCTTTCCCAGCTGACATTCCTGACCGCTGCGATGAGGTAAAGTCCTGCTCACACTCTGTATGTCACTTTCCTAGTACTTACTATGGTTGGGATTTTAGGCTCACTTGTGATTCTTTCATGACCTGCTCAGCTGCAACCTACATGAAGAAAGTGACTTTCTGTGTTCACGGTTGTATCCCCAGTGCCTAAAACGTCCATAGTAGGTACTCGGTAGGTAATTATTGAATAAATGAATGAATGAGTAAATGGCTTGAAGGACAAATGAGATCATGTGAAAATGACTTGTATTCCACAGAGTATAAAAATGGTCACTGTTAAAGTTGTAGTTGTTGCTGTGGTTGTAAAGCTTCTTGCGAACAGCGCCTAGCACAATACTTGGCATGTGGTATGATATAAAAAACTACTATCTCTTGCAGTGAAAGTAGAAAGCGGAGGTGGATCTGACTTGAATTTGCAAGATGGCTGACCACTAAGACATCACACAGCTTGAATTCATCCATCCAGACAGTTGCAGGCACTCAAATGTAAGAATTGTTAGGACATTCGTCCTCACAAGCAGTTAAACAGAACTTGCCTTCGGACAGTCATGATTGGGCCTCAGAACCTTCTTCCTCTCTGCCTTCCCAGAACTTTGGCCTTATTCTATTTTACTCCATAGCTTCTCTCCGATTCCTAAGTCTAGTTCTTTAAGTAACTAAAGACATGTTCTGTTATAAATTCAGTTATTTCCTCACTGATTTTCCTGAATGACCCTTGAGCCCAAGTTACTCAAAATTTGTAATTCCTCTCATCTGGCTTATCTGCCATCCTGGTCCAAGACGGGTCTGTCACCACGTTGCCACCCAACAGGTAAGTTTTAGCAAATGGCAGGTGCTAACATGAGACTGATGGGAACAACATCCTTACAACTGAAGAGACCCTGACAGCCCCCCTCACTCTCATTTCCATTCATGTCATAGATGAGGAAATGAGATCCCCAGAGGATAAGGGACTTCTCCACAGGATCACAGCTTGCTATTGACAAAGAAGGTATCAGGCCCTTGCTACAACCCCATGTTCTCTCCCTAATGAAAATCATAGAGGAAACAACAAAACAAAACTGATGGTCATTCTAGCGACCTATGATCAAAATTCTGTCATTTGAAGGCTCACTACCTTTTGCTATACTTAACGCCCACTGCCCGCAGGCAAAGCCAAGAAAAAGGTGAGAGCACAGCTTTTCTATTTGATAACATCTAGAACTGGAATATACCCTCTACAGGAAGTTCCATCAGCAGCTTTCAGTCAAGCTCCAGAAGTAAATCAAAATGCCAAGTCATGTTCATCTCAGGCTTCTCGTTAAGGGCATCATATTTTGACCCACAAGTGACCACAATAGCACATTATGTCCCTCTCCTTGCCCTCACATTAGCAAGCCCTGACACCGCCTGGGTTCCCTTCTTGTTGCCCCCCCCAATCTGCTGGGAACCCTTGGCCCTGGGACAGCTCCCGCCTGCTTACCTAGCTAATTGTGTTGGTGTTCTCCCTGAACCCCTCTAACAGGTCAAAGAATGGTCATGTTCCACGAGGACCTTGCATTTTCTAAAAGTGATATGTAGGGTGGAGGCTGGGGGTTGAACTAACAAAACCTGAGAATGATGTGCCTTTTTCTCCCAAGGATTTCAGAGATGGTTACCATGCAGCCAAGTTGTGTGGAAGCCATGATTTCTACCTTCCAAGGACAATCACCATCTCAGCCAATAGGTCTCAACTTCTGTTATACATTAGAATCACCTGGAGAGCTTTTCTTTAAAAATTACATTTGGGTGCATCCCAAAACAATTACATCAGACTCCCTATGGGAGGGGCCCAGACACCTGTGTATTTTTGACCTTCCCAGATGATTCCAAAATGCAACTGACTTTGCGCGCCTCCTCTCTAGGGGCCAAAGGAACCTTTTCTAAGTGACCTTTAGGTGCCAAGGACAGAGCACCAGGAAAGAAAGTGAGAGAAAGGAGAGTTAAATCTGTCTCACTTTTCTTCTTTATTTTCTTCCCCCTTTTTCACCACAGACTCAAGTGGCTCAAAGAACTATCTATAATCTGTGAAGCAGAAATAATCCTCAAGGAATGGAACACTTACTTCCACCCATCCTCCCCCCTTTTTAAAGCACTGACCAATTTCTGTCCTTATTCTCAGATTATAGAGCACGCTTGATTTGAAGTGCATATTTTCCTGGGATCCCAAAATGACTTATAAGGGAAAAGTCAGGGTGTACGTACCCTCGTTTATCCAGAGTCCCATTTCTCATGGGAACGCTCCCTAAAACGATCATGCGCTTAGGAAGACATTTCTGTGAAATGATATTTAACATTCAAGCAGCAGCTGTCTTTTCCTTACCTCTTTCCATTCACAACTGGTTTTTATAGAAAACAGAAAGTGAACAGGAGTCGGGAGCAAAGTTAGCAGGCAGGACTTTCTGAAGGCCACCAAAACGGCATCTCCAGAAACACAGCCCCACATGGAGCGGGACGACAAGGGGAGGAGGGAGAACCTCAGGGAGGGGCCTCCTTAGATTGAGGACCTATACCGTCCTGGGGACAGGTACTGAAATTAGCATTCTGGGGGAGCAGAAGAGGGAAGGATTTAATGTAGCAAAGGAGTTGTGTGAGAGAACAAACATACCACATTAAAAAAAAAAAAAAGACAGCAGGAATATGTCCTAATTTGGAAAAACAGGCCACATTGCCATGGCAACTCTGAATCTCCACAAGGCAGCCAGGCATGCCTTTAAACATCGTGTTAAATAGTTCAACTATGAAGAAGAAGAAAGGGAAGAGTGTAGGGGGTTTGGAAGAGAAAGAAGCAGCCCGAAGCCTGCCGAGGGCCAGAGGGATATGGTGCCCAAGCCCAGCCATTCTTCAAGGGAGATTTCAGAGGGGGAAGCTGCACCTTCGGAAGGGGAGCCTTCCTCTCTGATTTGGGCAGGCTGGGGACTGTATTTGCATATAGTTAACCTGGATCTTAAGAAAGATTCTCCCAAAGGCATATAGATGCTAACCCAGGACTTTCAACCTTCTTCCTGAGAACTGCCCTCCCAGCATCAACCCTGCTGTGCTGTGCCCAGGCCGCCTCCCAGGACCCCCAAAGGAACTGTGGTCTTGTGCCATAGGGAAAGGGGATTCGGCAGCCCCCTGGGGCTGAGCAGAGTAATAACCTGGCCACACCTGGAACCCACTCATGGCACCGTGGTTGTGGCCATAGTGAATTCTGGCCTCGGGACACACAAAAAAAGGGATTTCATGTATGAAAAAATTAAAAAGCCACCTAGAAGCCATGCCTAAATGTAGTTCTGCCATGTGTGGTACTTTGGGATCAAGCCAGTGATGACAGCAATTCAGGAAACAGTTTACTGGGCGGCTCTGAACCTTTAGAAAATATGAATAAGAATATAAAACTGTTCTCCCATCTGGAACATTAATTACTCAAATTAGGCACTTTATGTTCAGCATTTATTTTACCTTGCAACTAATTCTCAACCATATTGCCTTCCACATTCTTTTGCAGCCTTTCTTTTTAAAAAGGATCCTTTCTGGCCTTCTGGCCTGGCTTGCCTTTCTCAATTTCTCCTGTTAGGGCCACAGGCTTTCTCAAGACAGAGCAGAGTGAACAGAGCAGTTCCAGCAGGTGGTGGTCAAGCCAGAAACCAAGAAGAAAAGGCCCACCTCCCATGGCCCATCCAGATGCCCGAGGGTAAAAGGTGTGCATCACAGGGGACCTGCGGAGGAGAATGCATTCTCCTCTTAGTTTGACAACAGCGATAATGAAAACAGGTGTATATTGTTATCCCACGCTTCCTTCTCTGCCTTTTATGTTCATTGGGTTATAGCAAATCTTTCTTTCTCTAGATTTAGTCTTAGCATAGGAAGCTGAAATTTCCACTTGCTCTGCTGTGCTCTACCAGGAAGGTTCCTGCTCCCTACACATTCCAGCCCAGAATGGGCCTTTTCTGGTCTGGTAGGGCCATGCCTCGCGGCAGAGGCCTCACTAGGTCCCAGACTCTAGGAAACTACACCTCTCCCACCATAAACACCCTCTGCGTCCCCTGCCCCATGCCCCCGTTCCTTCCCCTCCAACCTAGCACGTATCTCTCCCTGGGATATGGACTCCTCCATCATGTCACTCATGCGTGGCCTGGCTCAAATCACAATCCCCGAAGTCCTCAATTTTCTCACTCATACAATAATCTTCACCTGACGGGATGGTTGTGAGGACTGAAGGAGGCATTTGTGCGGGAGAAGGCATACCGCCTGGCCCACGTGCAGCTTCCAAATTAAGACGGTTCCCATCTGGACCAAACTGTAAGGCCTTACACTGTGTCGACACCACAAGCTTGGTATTACCACCTTGACTTACAATGAGGAGCTTGAGGTTCTAAGTGGTTAAGTAATTGCCTAAATTCAAGCAGCTGAGAGTGGGCAAAACCTGACTTGACTTTTACAGTCATGGCTCTTAACCACCACCCTATTTTCAATGGCGGCTCAGGATTTCCACACAGAGGGGCTTGGGCTTGGCAGTCTGATTCAGGGGTTGTGCTGAGGGTGCCCTTTGTAGCAAACCGTGTCTGCATTCATCACGTATGTTTATTTGGGTAAGTCACATAGTGGGAGGTATGTGGGGTGGCCGATAAAAATCTGTGAAAGGGCTAAAAGCTGCCTCCCCTAGGCTCCCTTGGTGCCACCATGAATGCACTGCCTTCCTACAAATGAGAATAAATATCTGTTTAATAGAAAATATACTATACTCCTTGATAGCAATTCTGCTTTTCCTCTAGCTGGATCTCCATAAATTACCAAAGAACTTAAAAATTTAGGAGAGAGATGGGGCGCCTGGGTGCTTCAGTCAGTTAAGCATCCGACTCTTAGTTTCAGCTCAGGTCATCATCTCAGCATCCTGGGATGGAGATTTTCTCTCTCTCCGTCTCGCTCTGCTCGTCACACTCATGTACTCTCTCTCATATATAAATAAAATCTTTTAAAAAAATTTAGGAGGGAGATACAAGTGGAAGAGTGAAACCAATCATTGTTACAAAAAGTAAAGGAGCAGAATGCTGCATGTCAGAGGGGTGAGAATGGAAAAGAATGAGCCAAATGGGGAAAAGGAGAGAAAAACCAAGTGTTTAACAAACTCATTTCTTAAAATCCCTCTTACGACCAGCCCTGTAACATAGCAAGTCCTGGCCCAAAGCACCCGTGCAGTCCATTTTCCACCCCTGAAGCCTTGAAATTTCCTCAGATGCCTCATTCTCTGAGGAAAAAACTCCTAGTCTAAATTCATCTAGTCCAGAGAATCTCCTGTATCTGGAGCACCTCCGACCCCCAGAACCCAGACTCTGACACTGTTTTTCTTGCCAAACTCTCTTCCCTCTCATCTTACCTTCCTAGTTCACTCTCCATCCATCAGTTGAAATAATCTGCATTTTCCACATGTCTGAATAGTACGTGCTTGTTCTGTCACGTTACTGAAACAGCCTCTTGTGATTTCAGTGCCCAGCCCTGGGCCTCCACCTCCCGCAAGGTCAGGGTCCGTCTCTTCTCCCTCACCCCTACCTATTCCTTTGCTTGTCTCCTCCTGAAAGATTAACAGGGTCAAACACTCATTCAACCAGTCGTCACATGATCAGGTGTGACACAGGAGGATCTCTAACACGGTCTCCAAGCCATCGGGAGGGAAATGGTTGGAGGAGCCAGATGTTTTGCTCAAGAGGCCAGTGTATTTCAGGGGAGATGTAGAGAGGAACTGCCGGCTTCTTCCTGGTTTCCTGATGTGGCAAGGTGGCATAAAACCCATCTCCTCCCCAACCTTCAATGTTATGCCAGGCACTCCAGCACTCGCATGCTCACCTTCATTGACAGGCTGACTTGCTCAGCAGCATTGCTCTGGGGAGGTCATGGGATCTGCATTCACTTAGTGGGGCCCCCAGTGCCTGTACCACTTTCCGTCAGCCCCTGCACCCGCTCGCTCTGCCAACACGTGGCAGAAAAGGTGCCATCAAGGACTCTGTTTATAACATGGACTGTTCACACTCTGAGGTGAAGTAAGCTCTGGCATGTGAAGCATGCATGTGCAAAAAGGTGAATGAATCTACAAGAGAAACAGCAAAGAATCTGGTGGTTTTGACAGCAGCCTGGCAGGCTGATTTTCCATCATTTAAAATTAATTACATGGCATAATGTGCACAGGCATCCACAAAACAAGGGAGACAGGTTGGATAACGGTTACAAAGTCACTGAATGAGAGTGATGGAGCCCAGGAGCAGCTTTACCATGATTTATTTACACAGAAGGAAGATTTGGGCTAGAACCTTTTCCAGATGATGGCAATCTGAAAGTGGTTCACACAGATGAAATGTAGCCCCATATTTAGTCATCGTGGTGAAAATCCCTAAGTTCTTTTCAATTCTTCTATCCCGAGTAATAACAACACCTAATGCTTACATAGTGCTTACAGCTTAACAAAGCACTCTCATGTATATTATCTCATTTTAATCATTACGTCATTCATTAGCATTTTATGGACAAAGAAACTTTGGCTCAGAGAGGTTCAGCCATCTGCCCAAGGTCATGAAGCCTCCAAGAAGCAGAGCCAACTGGAAGGCCCATGTGTCAGACAAAGGTCTTGTGACTACATGGCTCAGATTTATGCCACTGTTGTCCACAGTCCTCAGAGAAACAAGGACAGGCTCAAGAAAGTCCCAGGACCAAGAATAATGTGAGTAAGAAAAGCCACCCAACGGCATCAACTGACTATTGAAAATTCACCTTTAGGGGCGCCTGGGTGGCACAGCGGTTAAGCGTCTGCCTTCGGCTCAGGGCGTGATCCCGGCGTTATGGGATCGAGCCCCACATCAGGCTCCTCCCCTATGAGCCTGCTTCTTCCTCTCCCACTCCCCCTGCTTGTGTTCCCTCTCTCGCTGGCTGTCTCTATCTCTGTCGAATAAATAAAAATTAAAAAAAAAAAATTCACCTTTAGTGCATAAGAACCAGGTCAAAAGGAATGGAATGGACCAACACGGCTTGATGGGCTTGATGGAATGGACCAATACAGCNTCACCTTTAGTGCATAAGAACCAGGTCAAAAGGAATGGAATGGACCAACACGGCTTGATGGGCTTGATGGAATGGACCAATACAGCTCGTCCAATGAAGGTCAAACATCTCCATAATAGAAAATCTACATACATGTGTATTTATATTGTATGGAAATCATGGACTATCTTTATACTTGAACCTTCAGAATACAATGTAACGTTTCTCCCCACATTGCCAGGATTCCTATATCCTGGAATGAAGGACCAAGCCACCTGTAATTCAAATGGTGAGGTGTGTTTCACTTCGTCTCTAAGAGGATGTGACGCATGCTACCACGGTGCATGAGGCACTGCTCTATTTCGTTCCGTAGCCCCAGTTCTGCCCCACTGCACCCCTCCACATCACTGGGGCCAGCTTTGCTCCCTCCAGAACCTGTTCATTTGGTAAGAATTCCAGGCATTCCAGACACATACAGCTGGAAAGGAATTCAAGGTCATCTCATTGGAAAGGAAAAAAGGAAACAGCAGAATAAGACAGGAAAAGAGATTCCAGGGCTGAGAAAAGCACCATTGGACCCTTACTCTGCATGAGGAAGTGACAATGAATGAATGTATCGGTGCAGGGGGAATCTCATGATTTGGAGCCAAAGATGCCCGGTTTAAATCCTGGTTGGACCTCTTATCTACTGTGCAACCTTAACAACCACTTAGTACCTCTTGGCCCCAGTTATCTCCTATATAAAATGCGACTAATAACATCTACTTCATAGGATTATAGTAACATCAAAATAATATCATTAAGGTAATACATTCAATAATACAGTTAAATGCTATAACCAGATGTAATAAGACATAAAGCACTCAGCAAAGTACCTCTTCAGTTCAAGTTAAATCACTTTCCATCTTTTGTATGTTCAAAAATCAATGGGTATTTCTTTGTTGATTTAATTTAAAAATAATATCACATGGCTGATTTTTATATTAGATATACTAAATCTTCTTTTTTCCTTCCACTCTGAGCTTTGAATTGTTTGTCCTATCATTTTTTTATACATTTCTAAAAAGCAAATGTATCAACAGCTCCTTCAGCTTGATTCTCCAGGAGGCAAAAGCAAGAAGTAAAGGACAATCAGTCCTCACTATGGGCATGACATAATGTCCCATGCACTTATTAAGTGTCCATGGTATTGGGGCAGCATGAGATAACTGTACATCAGTGAGCGGATATAGTGTTAACTCAAAGCAAAGAAACATACAATTGTCTTGGCCTAAGCAACCTAGTTGTAGGTTAATATGAAGTTACTGTTGGGTTTCTGGAAAACTGAAGGTGACTTGGTGAGCCCCAGGTGACACAATTCTCCTCTTCTGGACAAGGAAACTGAGACCCAATGAATGCCTTGTCCAGCATCACCCAACTAGCCACGACAGAGCCAGCATTCTCACCCAGGACAAGTCCTTTCTCCTCCACACCACAATTGTGAAATAACCTTCCAACCAGAAAGTTGTGTCTGTATTTTATTTTCTGGGATTATTGATGAAGATGTCCCACAGGACAGAAATAAAGGCTTGCTAGAGTGAAGACAGACTACATTGCTCACTCCCCCTCAACCCCTGAGCCTCATCAGTCAGTCCCTGAGCGTGCTGACACGTCAGAGAAGCCCAGTGCCACATTCTTTGCTGCGCTGCAATTTCTGTCAGAGACGCAGGATATGAGCAGAGTCCCTAACGTGTCAGACTCCAGACCAACCGTTCGGGGGACACATCTGGATCCACAGCTCTTAGAAGTAATTTCCTTGCTAACGTTGCCTCTAGCAATAATATCTACACCAGTGCTAACACCGGTCCATGGATCAATGACAATCCATGACAAAGTTATCACTGGCCCACAGAGAAATAAGAAAAATAAGAACAATGCAGTGGTTGTTGATACAACTAAATGTATTCAGTCTGAAAGGACTGTTTTTTATACTGAAATTAGGCACCTCCTAATTTTGTTTTGTTTTTAATACGCATTCTCCCCTCCCCCTTTTTTTAAATGTGGTAGAGGGTTTTTTAAAAAATAGCTTTAATTGGGAAAATAAAGATGTCCTGCTCGATCATTCCACCACGGCCATCTTCATTACAAAATAACTGGAATCAAGAAACCAGGAAACCTCTCCTCTAAGGAATGGGCAACAGAGGCTATGTGCCTGAAGCACTAAAGTCTCCCCTGAGACTGGAGCACTCCCAGCAGAAGGGGAGGCTTGGGGAAAGAACTATCACTGCAATGGTCAAGGGATTTCTGGGTGCTTCCGAAAACCATTCTCTAACACCCACACTCACCACTCCGTATCTTCTGCATTCAGTCACACGGGGGTTTCACTGTATTATATTTAGGATTTTTGTTTCAATTTATTTGATTCTATTTTCCACACTAACTGAACACTGATGAGTGCTCTTACTAAGTGCCCACTAAGCTCCAGTATCTGCATCTGCAGTTTTTACGTGCATTGGTCTGCCAAGTCCTATGGCAAGTCTTTAAAGTGTTAAAGGTGACCTCACCTGGTTTTTGTAGCTGACTGCTGCAAACTTTTTGTGATGGCCTCCCTGATCTTAGTTTCTCAAATTTGGTCTTTCCCATCTGGCCTCTGTGCCATTTACTCCTTTATCGATGCATGCTGCATGTTAGTACTGATTGAAACCCTACTTATGTCCGTCTATGTCTCCAACTTCACTGTGTAGTCTTAGGGATCTGCTCCATGTCAACATGTACTGGATACTCATTTGCATTTACTGAGTGAATAAACTAATCTTAGGCCACTTTTCGAGGAGCTAATCATACAATAATTCAATGACATTATTTAAATGTTGACTTTTTTTTGTGAAAATGTCCATGAAAAGAAAGCTAACTTCCATAGTTCATTATAGAAATGAGGTGAACGTTAGGTCTGAGGACGTGATGTCTTCTCACCAGCAAAAATGAATAAGAGAATTATAATGAGATAACACACAAGAAGCTCTTACACAGAGCAAGTATTCCATAAATGTTAACCTTCTCCCCTTCCCAACTCATTTCTGAATCGTTGCTCTTTGGAATACTGGAGTGGTTTATTTTTCTTTTTTTAAGAAAATCTGCAGTATTGTGGTCACAACACTGTTTAAAAGAAAAAAAGAAAACAAACTACAGTATCAACACCGGGCCAAGGAAAAACACCTTGAAAACACATTACACCATTTGTTATGTTCTCCAGAATATACAGACATATGCACATGTGTGCAAGCACAACCCCAAAATTTTGGTTGATATCAGATTGCTGATTACTCTGAGTATAATCTTCCAGTCAACTGTGTTCACACTGAATATTTCTGGGGCCATTCATGTTGATCCAGTTTTAAATTTTTTCCAATTTTTCATGGATGATCAAATCAGAAGCTTCTTCAAAGTAAAGATTACATATCCTTTTTTTTCTCTTAAAATGTCTGCACCGTCAGGCTTTCACAGTATATTAAATCAGTGAGACAGAATTTTTAGGAACAGTAGAAAAGCTACTGGAAAGCAAGCACTATTTAATTCTAAAAACAGCTGGTAATTGATAAATATTAAATAGCCAGAAGACATCGATCAGGGCTAGAAACACAAATATTTCAAGAGTCACACAAGATGACTATGTCTATTTTTGAAAGAGACATTTTTAAAAACAGAATAGATGCAAGTTGTAAATCTATTAAGATCTTATCATTTGCTAAATCCAAAACAACTCAGATTTTTATAATTTGCTTGCAACAAATCACCCCATCACTGAAATGTGTCATGTTTGCTGGTGTGCCTATCTCTTTCTGTTTGTGCCTATGTGTTCTATTTACACTGCCCAGTGTTAAATGGTGTTTAATATCCATCTTAAAGCCAATGTTATCAAAATATATTTCAGTCTACATTCAACAGCTCCAGAGTAGGCCAAGAACCTAGTACATTTTCTCCTCATTATCACCTCGGTAAGAGTCCCTTGCCAAGATCTGGCTAGGAGGCTTATATCTGACAAAGCTTAATGAAGTGTTAATGAAGGGAAAGTGTCCCAGCCCATTCTGGGTTTTGTTCAGAACAGGTTTAAGTGTATCCTGGTGAAAAGCTTTAATAGTGTGGCTCTTTTTTTCCCCCAAGAGAGGATAATGTGAGACGTTGTACACTTGGGTTTGCCATCTTTTGCTTGAATGCTGTTGTCTTTTGTTCATGAATACTGAAGTTTTTTTTAAAAAGATTTTATTTATTTATTTATTTGACAGAGATAGAGACAGCCAGCGAGAGAGGGAACACAAGCAGGGGGAATGGGAGAGGAAGAAGCAGGCTCATAGCGGAGGAGCCTGATGTGGCTCGATCCCATAACGCTGGGATCACACCCTGAGCCGAAGGCAGACGCTTAACCGCTGTGCCACCCAGGCGCCCCTGAAGTTTAATCCTTGTCCTTATCTTTAAATTCCTGTGCATGGGCCTTCACCCATGAATCCCCATCCTAGACACCTGCCCAACCTTTCTAATAGTCTAGGTTCTTGGGCATGTAGACTTACTATAGCCATAGCTTTCCCTATAAGGAACTTCGTGATCTTTTCCAGTCCCATCTGAGCTCTTTATTCAACCTACATCTCTCAGCCAAGGTCCACGAAGAATTCCCAGGCCAAACCCTCTGCATCCTGTCTGACTCCCCATCCTGATCAGACACCACCGATCGCTCATCACCACTAAACATACTTCAGTGTGGATTACCTGGTTCTCTGCTCCTGTAGGCATTAATTTGGGGGGCAGAAGACTTAGATTCTAGTCCCAGACCTGCCACTTATAATTTCTCAATCTTTGGTACATCATTTACCTTGTTAGAGTCTTAGCTTTCTTCTCTGGAGAATGGGGGTGGTGATGGTAGCTATCATTGTTTCTCAGAGAAATAATCCAAGGCTCTATTTCCCATTTTATATAATTATCATATCGAATTAAGACAAAGCACATAAATTCACTTTGAAAACTGTAAAACATCATAAAATACATGATTGGGCTACATTTTTTAATCTCCAACCACACATACTGTGTTTTTTTTTTTTCCTGATCTCTCTCCTGTTTTCCCTCTTCTTTCCTCCTGGAAGCCTTCTTGCTCTTCCAGTATGAATCCCCCAGTTGCACACAAATTTCCATGCACTCTTGAGTCCCTCTTTCCCTAAGTGTCTTAGAGGGATGCTTCAAGATGAGAAGTGAAGTGAAGGGGTCATCTCAGGGCTCCATTTTTGGAAGAAAGGGAAGACCTGTCTATAGCCTGTAAGTAGTTACTTTGGTCATGGAAAAGTCTCAACCAGATGGAATTGACTTTATCTAAATCTGCTTGATATGGTTATCTTCAATTCATGAAATCCCCAACATATGGGTCCTCCAACACAGAGAGTCCAAAAATTAATTCAATGATATTCACTTTTATCAATATCTGACAGTTCATTAATATACTTTGAATCAATCATCTCAGACCACATTTAGTGCAGACACAAGAGAACCAGGTTAAAAAGAAAAAATGTCATTCTCTCCCTTCCCACCCTAATTTCAGTTTGCTTTTGTCCCTCACCTCTAGTCAGGAGAGGGGAGGGACAGCAATTCATTATGTCATATTATCTGCTAGACTGTGTAACAGGATTGCTACTTTGCTGAGGTAAAAATCATACCAGAGGCCGACCTGGTAATCTGGGAAATTAGGCCAACTCCAGTAGAGGACTGAGGTGTGGCCTCAGGCAAGTCACTTAATCTTTCTTGGCCTCAGTGTCCTCTACCATGAAATAAGGGCACCTCACAAGTCCCTAAGATCCCTTCCAGGCTGAATGGTGTGTGACATGGTACAGCATGATGACACATTCATCCGGACTTCTGTGAAGGGATAAGGACCAGGGTGGGGTGAGGATGAGGACACTGCACTCCTCCTCAGGAAGCCCCTCTCCTTTCTCCCCTGCAGAAAGAGTTGTAGCCTTCTCTTTGCAGCCCTCTCTATGCCAAACCTCGGCAACTGTCAGAAAGGACGCAGTTTATAAACTCATAATGTGACAATACAGGTTCATATTTTGTCACCGTTCCTCATTTCCTTTGTTTAGCTTTAATCTACCCATGCTGAGTCTTTTTTGAGTCTTCCCCCTATTCAACTGCTCCCCTCTCCTTCTTTCAACATCTTCTTCTCTTAGACATCATATCAGAAACTTCTAGAATGGATTTTCTGCCCTGTTTTTGTAGCCGACTACTGCAAACTTCTCGTGATGGCCTCTCAGATCTTAGTTTATCAAATTCAGTCTTCCTCATCTAATTTCTGTGCCATTTTCTCCCCTAGTGAAGCATTCTACATGTTATAAATCTCAATTCCTTCATTTTATAGAAGAAAAAAGTAAGACTAAGAGAGATTAGGGACTTGATGTGTCAAACAGCTATCGCTGGTTATGAGCAAGGATGAGAACCAGGCTTCCCGACTGCAGTTCAGTCTAGGCTCTTTCCATTGCAGCCCCAATGCCACTAAATGAATATTCCCGTTAAGCCCCAAAGAGAAGCTAGAAGGAGCTCCTCCCCCCCACCCGAAATGAGCAGTAGTAGTCCATCCACTATACTACCTACCTGATCCAAAGTGAATTTTTAAAACAATAGCCCCAGTCCCTCGCCCCTCAATTAAGATACTGGTGACATGTACCTCCCATTTTATATAATCCTAGCTGTGCATAATTGCCTATTGTGGGATTCTTTTTTCAGTTCTTTGATATATGAGATTAAATCTTCTATAGACTCTTTACAAGCTGCACCCCCACCTCAAACCCACTTAAACCAAAGCTTTTCCTCCTATCAAGTGTGCCTGCTGATATGCTCCAACTCCACCATCACCTAGCCCAGCAGCTGCTATTAGGATCTATGTGAAAAAGTAATTAAATCATTTCTGTAATTATTCTCTCATGCTTATAAATAATTAAGGGTTGCACATTCTCCCGGAAGCCATGAAGGGTCCAGGAACAGTGAATGACAGAGGAAATGGATCAAGAAACGTGCCTTGGGAGGGAAGTGAAATTCAATGAGGGGTGGTGATGGAGGAAGCAAGAAATGGAGGATGAAGAACAAATGGGCCAAGAGTCAGGAAAACGGAAAGAGAAGCACAAAACAGGGACAAGGGAAGAATGGGGGGAGGGAGTGTTCTAGAAACATCGGTAAAATGAAAGAACAAGAAAGAAGAAAAACAGTGTACCAGAATAGATTTAGTAAAAAAAAGAGGAAGAGGAAGTGGTGCAGGCAGAGGCAGACTGAAAGAGGCCAGTTCTTTTTTATCACTACTTCACAACTAAGGAAAGTGAGGTAGAGAAAAGTTAAGTAACCAGGCTACAGCCACAGAACTGATGCAGGAAAAGAGCTGTAATCGGAGTCCAGCTTTGCCTGGGCCTGAATCCTATAGCTCACCTGTATATGACATCTGTACGCCTTAAGATATATAAAATGCAAATCTACAATGACCTTAAAATAAACATATTAATTAAAAATATTTAATGTTATAACTAATGTCCGTTATCAATAAATGAGGCACTGATCCAGCCACAGTCCCTAAGCCACACTCCCTCTGTGACCAAGGGCATGAAAATGAAAGCTGGTGGCTAGAGGTCATCTCTGCCATGAGGGAGAGAGCTCACAGGGTTCTACAGAGACAGGGCACACATGTCCCTGCTTGGCCTCATTACATGCCAAGTTCTGACCAACTGAACCAACTTGCCACAGGCTGTAAAACTAACATTTGTCAGCTCCAAAAGTCAAGAACAGACCACCTGGGAGCTTCTAACTATGCCAGGTCCTAAGGTAGGCCATTGAGGGACCTTGACGCTGACAGGATGAAGCATGAAGATGGCTGAGTGCACCACATAAAGTCTAAGTCACGTGCAAGAGTGGGTCACAGGAGACAGGGGAAAGGTCAAGGGGGAGAGAAGGACAGAGAAACAAGAACCAGAAATGAAATGATGGGGGAATGGGGAGCAGGGAGAGGAGGGAAGGAACAGACAGAAGGAGAAATCAAAGAATCTAAGAGAGGGAGAAACAAAGAAGAACCCAGGGTTAGAAAGTGAGTCTCAGGGGGCAGTAAAAGGCAGAGAAGAATTCTTAGGGCAAAGTAAGATTTGCCCAAAGAAATCTTAGGGCAAAGATATAGAGCAGAATTAAAATGGTCTAGGGGCGCCTCGGTGGCTCAGTTGGTTAAGCATCTGCCTTCGGCTCAGGTCATGATCCTGGGGTCCTGGGATTGAGCCCCACGTCAGGCTCCCTGCTCTGTGGGGAGTCTGCTTCTCCCTCTCCCTCTGCCCCTCCCCCCCCCGCTTGTGCTCTCTCTCTCTCTCTCTCTCAAATAAATAAAAATCTTCTAAAAAATTAAAAACAGTCTAGAAATCCACAGAGTTCATTGATTAATCTGGGCTTCCTACTTCTACTTGATTCTATTCTACTGTCCAAAATGAGCTCTAGGCCTCTAGAGCTCTAGAAGGCCTTCTGCCTTAATAGTACAGTGCTCTCCAAGGTGCCCGAGCAGGTTCTGTGTTGTCCCCTGCTCAGCCAGGGATAACCTATGCCCTTCTCAAGGGGCTGCCCTTCAGCATTTCTGCTTGCAGCAAGGTCTCCCAGCACAGCCTGGCCTCAGGACCATCAGGAAAATACTTTCTGTTTTAAATATATATGTCCCTTATGGCCCAACATGATATCTAAAATTCCACTCGTACTAATTTCTTCCTCTGAGTCAAAACATAAATCCTCACAGAGGGGGGTCACACATTAGTTGCTCTTCTCTACTCAGACCCTGGCAAGGACTTGACTGTTTAGACTGTCTCCCAGTTTGAAATGAGACAGGGACCTATAAGGAGGAAATACTGGGGGGCTACGTGGAGTACAGACCCAAGACTGAATTACACAGTGCTTCTTGGGAAAGCCCCACCAGAGGACAATGGGGGCAGGAGGATCTGGGGGCAGGAGGGAGGGAGTCCTCTAAGCAGCCAGGGGGCGGAAAAAAGGCCACTGGACAACTAAATGAGGTAGCAGTTGTCAAGGGGAGAAAGGAGCACGGGGAAGAGGAATTTTTAAATGATTAAAAACACACGCTTTTCCAATTGTATAACTTTTCCCAGGGCTCACCACTGAGATCAGGATGACAAAGGCAGCCATGCTTGCTACTTGGAAGTCCCCCAAACACAGAAATGACCCCTACTCAAGCTCTACTGCCATCTTCCATCAGACTAGAAACCAGCTCCTGACATGTATAACTCGTAGAAGCACTGGAGACGCCTACTGTAATGACTGGGGAGCCTCACAAATGGACCAAAGGGAGCACAAGGAACACACCAAAGGAAGAGCAAGTGCCCTTCTGCCAGAGCATGTAGAGAGTTAAACTTGTGTCTGAATCCCCTTCCCTGCTTCACAGACTAGTTTTCATAATAACTGCTGAATTAGTCTCCAAGAAGAACTAAAACGACACCAGTCACTACTCAAGGTTAGTTCTCTTTCATTAACCAATGACACTTCCTCTTGGGCACAGAAACTGCAGGGCCCAAAGAAAGAACTTCCAGAACCCAAAGGCCACACTGCTTTCCTTGGTGACATCTGCCACCAATTTAGTCTCAGAGAACAACATGATCAGAGACCAGGGCATTCACAGCAGAAGTATTCCTATCTCTTGGGGGTCTGGTGGCTTAGTCGGCTGAGCGTCTGACTCTCGGTTTCGGCTGGAGTCATGATCTCAGGGTCATGATCTCAGGGTCGTGGGATCAAGCCCTGTGTCCTGCTCCATGCTCAGAGCAGTCTGCTTGTCCCTCTCCCTCCCCCTGGGCCCCTCCCTCCACCTCCCACCTACCCTCCCTGTACATCACAGAAGCTCTCTATCAAATAAATAAATATTTTTTTAAAGTATTCCTATCTCTTAGCTTCTTCACATACAGATGGGCTAGCCGTCCTTGGGGTATGGCAGGAAGGCAGTATGAGAACTGGGGCTCTGGGCACCATCCTTGCTCTCTACCCTGCAGAGCCTTGTCTGGGGTCCTGCTGCGTAGCCTGAGAAAAGCCTCTATGGGCAACATGCGTATAGCCAGAGCTGCTACTGTTGCTGCTATTGACAAGGTCAGCTGAAGTTCCCCACTCCTCTCCTGCCTGGTTCTAGGAAATGGGCACTCACACCTCCTGTCCAAACTCCTCTATCCCGGAGCTCTGACCCTGGGACACAAACCTTCTTTCCTACTTTCAGTATTAACTTCAGCTTCCAGAACCATCCATCCAGAGTGGGAGACCTTCTGTGATCTCTATTCAGAGGGGCTGCTGGGGAGGGCTCTGGCAGAGATCCCAGGCAAGCTGCCAGCAGGGGCCAAGGAGAAGAGAATTATTCACAGGATCACAGATGTAAGAGATGAAAAGAACTTGCAAAAACACATCTCACTCATCCATCCCACCTTGCAATGTAGGCCCTTTTCCAAGAGCATATGGCCTGTTCCCATCTGATTTCAAAGGATCTATCATTACCAACAAATACGTACCGAGTACGCTGTGTGTGCTCTGTGTTGTCCCAATTGTAAGAGGAGGGGACAAACGGGCCTCTCCCCCTTTGGAACGGGCTGCCACACTGAGAGAGAAATCTGCTTCTCACATGTGTTGCCTGAGCCCACCTGGATATCTGTCCCGACACCCTGACACCACATACCTTTCAGACACCTGACTATCACTCTTGCACATAAACAGGCCTTTGACCATTGGGGAATCTAAAAGGGAGAGTACATGCTGAAGGCCCAGCACAAAGAGAGGCCCAGGAGGAAGGAGATGACAAGCGGTCAGTTGAACCAGCCTTTCGGTACCACTTCCAGGAACTGGTGAGGATTTTGGTCCAAGGTAACAGTAGTTACAGCTGATTCTCTAAGACTATTCAGGTAGTAGGAAGATTTAGTTTGCTCTGAGACCTATAACCATCCAGGACAGTGAGACAGAGATACTATTACTTATTTGTCGATTTCTCATCTGCTGAGATGAGTCTTTGACTGATGTACGTCTGATCTCACTTTCTCCTGACACACAGCAAAAGTGACGAGAAAAATCCACCCCCGCAACCCCCGCAACTCTTCACATCAGTGAAGAGTCTGACCTGACCCCAAAGTCAAACCCTAGGGCACCCACTTGGCAGTGTCCTGGGCTTCGGGGTCTAGGCCCACTCTTGAGAGTTCAGTTTGGGAAGAACCAGGGCTCCCACGCAGCTTCAGTCCCAGGCCCCATCAGACTGGGACCGACCTGGCAGTTTTGCTCAGCCCCACATCCTTTTCCTTCTGACTGTTCTTTCCCTTTCTACTTCTCATCTCTCATCCTACTCTCCTCTCGCCTTCAGAGCTGTCCTCTCATTCTGAATGTTTGGGTCGTAATCGAGATGGTCTGGGCGAGGGAGGAATCACCTTTGCCTCAGCTCCAGTCGATGCCTGTCCGGACAGTTGGGACATTCCCCTCCTGGGTTAAGCTAATGTCCCAAGAAGACCAAGTAAATGAAAGTGTTCAAGCGGAGGCGTAACACACTCCTGATGTCCATGGGCTTTACTGCCACTTGGGCAAGGCGCCCTGTTTCCACACTGCCATGGCCAGTGTGTCACCGTGGGCCACTTACCTGCCACTTACCTTCCGTTCCCACCCTCGGTTTTCTCAATCTATAAAAGGAGGAGAATAATCCTACCGCCGAAATCCTAGGGCTCCTTCAAGGGTTAAATCTGCTCAATGTAGGTAAGGCACTATCTCCCATAAAGCGCAGCACTAACATATAGTAGGCACTTGGTTATTTTAAAGGGAGGAACGGGAGGAAGTGGACTTCTTCTGAAACCCCATATCCACCCCCCATCCAGCTCTCTTACCAAACAGGGAAAATCCAGGAGTCCCAACACACCCCAAAGAGCATGTGAAGTGAGCCTAGACCAAGACACTTCACAGCCTGCACTCCAACCGAAAGTCAGAGAGGCAAGAGGGCCCTTGAACCTGACGTCTGATGGTTGACTTTCCCCATTCCCAATTCCATGGCCTCTCCTTATCATTTCCACATTGCTCCCTCCCTTCCATTCTTCTTTGCTCTTCTCCTCCATTAGCTTCTACTCATCTTTCTCCAACTCCTCTTCCTGCTTTTTAATCATTATTAAGCCGCCGCATGAATGCATTGCACTGGGGACCAGAAACAGAAAAGCTCCCCAGGTAGATACTCATTATCACAAAACTTTATCATCGAAACAATATGATGTGTTCTACTCACCATGGTCCCCAAACCTGGCTGTATCTCAGAATCCCTTAAGGGAGATTTGTGAAAATAGCAATTGGTGGGGCTTTATTCCCAAAGAATACTTAGGTATGGAGCCAGATAATTCATATTAAATACAATAATAAAATAAAATCCTCTGTTCATTTTCAGGTCCAGTCAGGGTAAGAACCACTTCCACACATTGTACAACTGGACTAAAGAAACTCTGTCAAGCTCCTTTCTCCCCTTTCTGGATGTTTTTTAACTTCTTCGTTCCCACCATCCCCGCAGCTTTATGCTTTGAGAACGGACAATATTTGCTTGTCAAATAAGCAGTGGGAACACTACAGTGAGTCGTAAGTGGATACAGGCCAAGGGGCTGGAGGGAGCTGGAAGGGCCATGCAGACAGCGGATCTGTGAAGGCAGAAGTGGTGAGAGTAGAGAAGGAAGGCAGTGGACATACGGGCAGGCAGAAGGAGGAGGAGGGAGGGGTGGGTGGCAGCAGCATGCAGGAACTCCAGTGGAGCCTGGTTTCCCATGAAGTCTGTTGTCCTAGCAACACAATGATGCTCAAAGGTTGGAGGCTGCCGCGACTTAAAACTCTGGATGACATGTTGTTAAGGTAACGGAATACATCCAAGACACATGGTGGCAGGCCAGGAGGACTTGGGAAGCAAGTGCCAGAAGTCCTCAGGTCAAGGCAGGCTGCACTGATTGGCTGGGCTATTACACTACCTCCCATTCTCAATGCCCACACCTCTCACCCCAACATCTTAACCCAGTTGCGCCATTCCCAACGCCACTCTTCTCAGTGCCATCACCCCCTTGGAAAAAGGGGAAATTATATCAGACTACAACTATGTAGACACAAGCCCAGGAACTGGCCATAGGACACTGGTGCGTGAGAACTCCAACAACTCAAAATAATAGGCAACTATTTACATGGAGGAAAGCCAAGCATAGAGCTTCTGACTGCCTACAATACTTTGCTAATTTGTTTGCAGGTCTGTAAGCAAACGCTGTAAAAACAATGAAACCAAATGGAAAGCTGCGTAATCCATAGATATATCAAAAGAAAATGATTCCTGATTCAAGAGGAATTTGTATTTCAATGCTACTAGAAATGACACTACCAGGCATTTATTCAAAACCAGGTGTGTACCTGGCAAAGTAATGAGTCCTTCAAAGGATATTTCATTTAATCTCATAATAACTCTTTGAAGTTGATGAATGTTACCTCCCTCATAGCAATGAAAAAAAAAAAAGAACAAAAACCAGATCACAGAAGTCACACAACATAGCAAAGGACACCGAGCTTCTGAAAGGTGGAGACATGACTTAAAATGCCTCCAATGTATATATTCTATCCACTATACTGTCTGTCTCCATCTGAAAAGCTGCTAAGTCAAGTTACCTCACTCCTTTCTTACACCTTCTGGAATGAATCGAAAAACAACCAACTCTATGCCAAGACTCTCAGGCC
This sequence comes from Ailuropoda melanoleuca, assembly GCF_002007445.2. Classification (NCBI taxonomy): domain Eukaryota; kingdom Metazoa; phylum Chordata; class Mammalia; order Carnivora; family Ursidae; genus Ailuropoda; species Ailuropoda melanoleuca. The sequence continues at coordinate 13,043,147 of NC_048233.1, forward strand.
CTACATGATCTGGCCCCATGGTACCTTTCAGCCTCATTTTCTATCATTGCCCCCATTGCCCACCACCCTTCAATTCTAATGACCATCCTGATACTCATCCAAAAAACAAACAAAACAAAAACATGCCCCTTTCAAGGCCTTCACACCCGCTCTTCTCTCTGCCAAAATGCTTCTCAACATCTTCAGGCATCTTGATCCTTGATCATACATATCACAAGTGCTACATCCTCTGATACCTGCACTGATAACCCTAAAATAGCCCTATGTGATACCCCTTCCTGCCATTTTCATAAAAACATTTACCTCTACCTAGAATAATATTGTTTAATTTATATCTTTGTTTACTGCCAGTCAATGCACCATGAGGAGGTGCCTCTCTTGCAGCTATATCTCCAAGACCTTGGATAGTTCCTGACATCCAGTAGATACCTAATAAATACATTTTTTAAAGATTTATTTACTTATTTATTTATTTATCTGAGAGAGAGAGAGAGAGAGAGAACGCAAACAGGATGCACAGAGGGAGAGGGAGAAGCAGACTCCCCGAGGAGGGAGCCGCGTGCAGAGTTCCATTCCAGGACCCTGGGATCATGACCTGAGCTGAAGGAAGATACTTAATTGACTGAGCCACCCAGGCATCCCCTAATAAATATTTTTTGAATGAATGAATAAATAAAGGAGAAAGGATGTTGTTTGCTAAAAGAAGTTTCATACTCTCTTGCTATTACCTTTAGAAACTTAATTGCATTGATTAAATTTACTTGGTGATATTTTACTGATTAGTAGGTCATGTGAACTGCCTATGTTTATCTTCTGGAACTTAAAAAAAAATGCTTATTTCCTCCTGCTTCCTCCTTTGAAAGTAGGCTGTTAAAGTCAAGATTATCACTGGCATCCAACTGCATTGCACGGAAGTTTTGCTCTGTTACATCAGAATGCACCCCTAACTTGAGGCAGGCCTTTTGCCATGTCTGGGTGCTAGAAATAACGTGGACATGAGCGTTAAAATTCCTAGATGTGAGTGCCGAGCTGTTGACTGCTGGTATCTGGCATGTGTGAGGAAGAGAGGGGGGATGGGCATAACAGCCTAGAGAGAGACAAAAATGTATTTTCCAGCAACCAGAGATTAATTCTCTCATCCATTTTCATTTGAGTTTAAAATATTTTTCTCTTAATTACAACTGACACCTGCTGCACTGAAATAATTAATTCATCCATACATTTAATAAATATGTATTAAAGGCTTACTATGTGCCAAGCTATATGTTAGGTTCTGGGGACACGAAAATGAAAGCCATCGTTCCCGCCCTTATGAAGCCTGTAGTCTAGCAGGGCAGGTAGCTAATAAAAAAAAAAATTGTGATTAATTACAGCTGTGATAAGGACTATGAAAATTACAGAATGAAAGAGAATAAAAAGAAAAGAAGCAGGAGTTTTGACCTGAGGGTAGGGAAGAAGGAAAATCTAAAAGCAGGAGAACTTTGGGTTGGGAGGGCAGCCCTAGGTAAGATGCACCATCCTGGGCACTGGAAAGGATAAAGACAGCAGCAAACATATTTGCAAACACACAAGTGTGCATGTGCACACACACACACACAGAGGAGCACACGCATGCATGTACACACAAAACAAAAAAGTGAGAAACAGCTACCCAGAATGCTGACACTTCACTCTTTCAGCCTTGGCCCAGGCCCCAGGGGGGTCCAGAATGTCAGAGCACCACGTTTGGATAGAGCTGCCAAAGTGCACACCCAAGCAACACAGAACTAGGTGAGTTCAAATCACTATGATGTCTTGGCTCTCTAAATACATCACCCTCCTCACTCATTCATTTACTCAATGGAGACTTAACTGAGAACCTCTCATAGACCCACACTCACTGTCCTACTATTTGCCAGGTCTTTTCAAAGCACTTTCAATAATCTTACTTAACAACCTTAAGACATGGGATTTATTTATATCACCATTTTCTAGGGAGGAATCTAAGGCTCAGAGAAATTAAGTACTTTGCCAGAGATAACACAGTAAATGGCTAAGCCAGAAAACAACATTGGCAGTGAGATCCCAGAGATACCCCTCATAACTATGGTGTGGATATTACTTTCCTAGGGCTGCTATCACAAATTATCACACATGTGGTGGCTTAAAACAACAAAAAGTTATTTTCTCACAGTTCAGAAGCCTGAAATCAAGGGCGTTGTCAGAATGCTCTGTCAGAATGCTTTCCCTCTGAATGCTCTAGGGAAAAACTGCCCTTTGCCTCTTCCAGTTTCTAGTGGCTTCCTCAGCTTGTGGCTAACAAACTCCAGCCTCTGCCCCTGTCTCAAAGCCCTCTCCCTTGTATCTATGTCTTCTTCTCTTCTACCTCTCATAAGGACATCTGTCACTGGATTTAGGGCTCCCTGGCTAATCCAGAATGAGCTCATCATGAGACCCTTAACTTAATGATATCTGCAAAGACCCTTTTTCCAAGTCAGGTCAACATTCCCAGGTTACTGGAGTTAGGACACAGACATATCTTTTTGGGGGGCCACCACTCAACCCCATTACAGTGTGGATATAGAGCACACAGTTTAATTATTTTTAATTGTTTCATCAAAGTTGGCTATAGCAATAGACACAATGGCATGTGTTAAGAATACAAAATTTAGTAAAGTATAGGCCTGGTCTACAATGAGCTGGACAGAGAGATAAGACATATTATGATAAAAACCTAAATAGGGCACAGGTGGAGTACCAAAAAAAAAAGTAAATCCTTCGAGGAGGAGAGTCAGAAGAGGATTTGCAGAAGTGCCACAACTTCTCTTGAAAAATGAGTAGGTGTTTCTAGATGGACAAGGGAGAGGATATTCTAAGGCGAGGAGGTAGCACAAACAAAGGCACAGAGATGCAACAGAGCCAGGACGAGTCAGGGAGAGATAAATAATTTAGTGTGGCATAGCATTACTGTTCAAGGGCGGTGAGGTTAAGAGAAAATCCTGGAGAGGTAGCCCAGGACCAGATCAAAGAGGATGTCATATTCTAAGCTGTGGGGAACCAGTGCAGAGTTTTAAGTGAAAGTGTTTAACAATCAGATTTGAGTTTCTAAAGGACCACACAGGTACCCTACCATGTGGCAGTGCAGACAAGAGAGAAGGTGTGCCAGCACTGAAGTCATCACAGAGCCTGGAGGGAAGAGGACCATCACAGGGCTTCCTTATTGTTTGCACAACCATACTGAGGGGAGACGGAAGTGTCCTGGGTTGATTCCCAGACTGGGTAACTACCCTTCTTAGAACTCTCTCTTGGTTTCTATAATGCCTCTCTTTCCTTGTTTTTCTTGTTCTCCTTTTTTTTTTTAAAGATTTTATTTATTTATGTGACAGAGAGACAGCCAGTGAGAGAGGGAACACTCAAGCAGGGGGAGTGGGAGAGGGAGAAGCAGGCTCCCAGCGGAGGAGCCTGATGTGGGGCTCGATCCCAGAACGCTGGGATCACGCCCTAAGCCGAAGGCAGATGCTTAACGACTGAGCCACCCAGGCGTCCCTCTTGTTCTCCTCTTATCTCCAATAACTATCTTTGCTCCCTTATCATCTCCACCCCCTCTGGCTATCCCTCAACTGATGGTGCCCCCTAAGGTGGTTCTGTCCTTGACGCTCCTCTCTCCTCATTCCACTTGTTCATTCTGAGCCATCTCAGCCATGCTCCTGGTTTCCAGTACCCTCTGCTCACTGATGAGGTTCATATCTATATTTCCAGCCCAAATCACTCCCTTTACTTCCAAGTCCAAATCCAATGGCTTACTAGACATTTCCACTTATATGACCTACCCATGTTCTAAATTCTAGTCATTCTCCTTCCCACGGTCACCAAATGTATGATAAACCTAATTACTCTTGTCATCATAATTCTTGGAATAGCACTAAAAGGGTCAACAGTGTTCAATGCTGTAGAAGGTCAAGAATGATAAAAAGTCCATTGATTTTGGCGTTTTGTAGAAAGTGAGAGACAAGAAAGTGAAAACAGCAATCTAACTACTTTTTAAGGAGCTGAACTGTCAAAAGAAAGAAAGAGGGAGAACTAGGGTCAAGGAAAGCTTTTATGTTTGTTTATTAATATGAGAGTGATTTGAATATGTTCAGTGAGGAAAAGAACTGGATTTTGGGTAGAATTATTCTTGACTGTTGGGTACTATCATACATACTGCAGAACATTCAACGAGCCCGATCTCCAGGTTCTAAGGGCCAAAAGCACATAGACATATGCATGCACACAAGCACACTTTACAAAAGCAGTCATTATGACATCAAAAACCTCCCCCCACAAACATTTTCAAATATCTCCTGAGGACCACTAAGCTAGAAAAAAAATGCCAGCAGAAAGGAATAAGGGGGGGAAAAAAGGAAATAACGGATGAGCCAAGGTCCCAGTTCTGGAGGAAATGTGAGGAGATTAGAAAAGAGCACACAAAAGCAGGGTTTAGTGTAAACCAAGAGAAATGACACGAGAGATGTTCGAGCTTTGAAATCATACAGACACTGGTTGAATTCCCAGACTGTCACTTACTCCCTTTGAGAGATCCTATTGACTGACCCCAAAAGCCATTCTCAACACTTGCCCCTTTACCACCTCCACCAGAAAGCCTCACAATCCCCACAGGGTTGGCCACGTGACCTTGTCTGAGCTCATGAGATTAGGGACATGGAGAAGACTCCTCCTGATCTAATACCCACACCCCGCCTTTTCCTTCTTTGAGTATGGGCACAATGCCTAGAGCCAGGGCAGCATCCTCGTAACCATGACAAAAATACCAAGGGAATCCCAGAGGTCAGCCCTGACATCACTATATCACTGAATCACCCCCAGAGTCCCTGTATCCAGGTGCCTTGTTCTGAGACACCAATAAGCACCTATTTGTTTAAGCCACTATGAGCAAATAACTAGCTAAAGGTCCTGAGCAGTGCAGTTAACCTCTCTGATCTACAATTTCCTTATCTGTGAAAAACGACAAAATACATGCCTCATAAATGCAATGAAAGAATTAAACAGAGTAACATTTTTAAGCTCACGTAAGGTGACTAGCTCACAGCTCGACAAAAGTCAATGACCAATCAATGTTAGTTCTTTTCTCATTGCAACTGCCTAACAACACATGATAATTTGGGTGTTCTTTGTCACTGTAAAAGAGAATGGTAGCAATAATATTTTGTCCTCAGAAAAATGGACTCAAACTGGCCTTTAACATGATTCTCATGCATCCTGGACCCTTAAACCACAGAATCAAAATATAGTTTTGAATAAAATATAGATCTAATGTCTGAGAACAAGGCAAAAAGAATCACAGAAATCTCAGAAAGGGAAATAAAAATATATTCTTCATCACAATCCAAGGGGTTTTTCAGGGGTATCAGTATGATCAATTAAAAGCTGGCTGGCGATAGTGAATTAACTGCCCCCCCCGCATATATAACATATCACTACTTCCTACCGAGTACCTTTAATATGTCCCTCATCTAACAACTCACTTTTTCTTATATATCAATACTTCCAAATCTATGAGTGACCCTAGATTCGAACAATATTTTATTCTGCTAGGCTTTCTTTTTTAGTGTTCTTGACTTATCGTCATTGCTCATATCCTATATCAGTTTATTGAAATCACCGTACGTCCTGGCTTTGAAAATCTTGGTAAGTCCTGATCCTGTCACAATCAATAACTGCATCACCATAGAGGCAGAGCCCACTGAGCTACTGCTTATCCACCAGGCCTCAAGTGAAGGGTATGGACATCCCAAGGGTTTCTCTTTCAGTTAACAGGAAAACATTTGGACCCCATTTTCTTCAAATGATTAGGAAAGTTCTGGTATATGAAAATACAAGAAAGGGCTCTACTGTGTATCAAGCCCTGGCTACAGTGCTTCCTAAAGCTCACCACCCACTGAGAACTACGTCTTATTTTGTTCCCATCTGGCAAAAGGAAATTTTGAGGCTCAGAGAGCTTAAACAGCACAACTAAGCCCACACAGCTGGTGAATACACAGCGCTCAAGCCTAATGGCTCCAAAGCCTGCATTCTCCCCATGTTGTACAACTGCCTTCCTGTAGACACGCCATCACTTTCCTGGAGGATGGATGAGAAATACAGGATGGCTCATGTGTTCCTTTCTAGCCCCAGGTGCTTCCATGTCTACAAAGGCCTAAAGTAATTCCCATGGCCTCAGGTTTCTCCAAGCATTAAAACTGCACCTGGACTTCAACTGGGCAGTCTCCTGAAAGCAAATCCTAGCTCCAATTTTAAAAGGGAGGGTGTGTTGGCCAACAAGACACCCATTCCACCAACACAGGTGGAAAGGCCTGGAATCCACACAGACATGAGGGCTACACCACTATAAAGTGTGTAGGGTCTTAGAGAGAAGTGCCCACCCATTTTTACCCAAAGTATAATTCAAGGAAGAAGGGAAGATGGGAGAGGAATAACAGACCTCCAGGCAGGGAATACAATCCCAGCTTTCTTCTGACTCCTCAGTGTGTGGACTGTGAGCTTCAAACTCAGCCAAAAAAAGTTTTAAAGTCAAACATTCTTGGATTTGGATCCCAGTCCCACTATTTTTCTAGCTGGGTCACTTTGGCCATGGGACATGGTTGATAGTATCCACATCAACTAAAAACAAATACTACTACTATTTATCTCACAGGGTTGCATAAGAATTCAAATGCTCATTCACATCGTGCCTGGCACAAAGCTGGCATGCTCTATTAGCTTTTTCACCCTCTTGCCTTCTCCACTATGTCTTAACTCTCCTCACCCATACTGTAACACCACAGTTTGCTCTTCAAGTATTCAGTCCCCAGGAAGACCACAGGACAGACAACTATGAGCAAGGTAAACAACTGAGGGACACCAAAATTAAGGAAGAAGCACAGAGTAAAATATGAGTAGCATAGCCATCTTGGTTTCCAGATCATGCTGGATATGGAAACCCACACGAGCAACTGAAAGACAATAGTCTATTTACAGTGTCACACATCACTGCTGGCTCAACCACTCTCTCCAAATGCATTACCGTGAGATGTGTGTTGGGGGAAGCATAGACAGTGGCAGGGGGGAGTAAGAAAATATAGGGCCAATGAAGAGTAAAGGCCATCTTCCTAACCCCACTTGGATTCAAAATGTAGCACTCTGTACAAAAGATGAGAGTGCTATTCAAAACATCATTTCTCAACCAAACAATTTAGAAAGTAAAAAATTCTAACAACAGACACCAGAGTGAGGATATTTTCACATGTCCTTCAATTAGGAACGAGGTATGGAGTATGGTGCCTGTTTTAGCTACCCTACTTCACTCTGATCAACCCATCTACTTCCAGACCCTGACTCTCTACTTGGCATACCCTTTTCTCTTCCATTCTTACAGCACTAAAGACCAGATCTTGGGTCCTCTTGCCTGATCCTACTGTAACTTCCACTTCCTCTTTTCCTTGCTACCTCCTGCCCAAACCATCTTCACTGGCCCTAATGCTAATGTCAGTAAGTCTGTCATTCCCTATCACACTGCTACTTATTCTCTCACCTAAAGCCACTGTTTGTACAATACTTTTCCAGAGTTTTCCACATATTTTCTTTCATTGTATTTTCAAAGTGTTGTAAAGTGGGTAGGGCAGAAAACAAAACTGAAATCTTATAAACTGTAAAATGAGTATCATTCAGTTTACGTGATTCGTTTGTTCAAATTTCCAAAGCTCATAAGTCTGGAGACTAAAACTCAGGACTGCTAATTCTTACTTTAGGGTTCTGTGAGGCAGAATTGTATCAATCGGAAGAATGAGCTTCAAGATAGGTACTTTTGGGATTTGAATCCCATCCCCACTGCTCACAAGCTGTGGTATCCTGGATGGGTTATTTAACCTCTCTGAGATAAAATCTGAAAACCCAAAGAAAGATTTCAGCAAATCAGCAGAGAAACCTCCTGAAAAAAAATGGAAGTACATCTACCTTTAGTTCATTATTTAGATTGAGACTGGCATCCTAAATCCAGGATCTCAGGGAGAATAAAAGCAATTATAACAAGGCAAAATAAAGTAGACTCTTTCTACTCAGGTGGGCAGCTGCCAAAAATCACCTCATACATTTTTAAATGGTCTCTGGTACTATTCTAAACAGTCTTGTGTTATAGGCACCTAGCAGTACTTTCCTTATGAGAGCTCTTCCATAGCTGAATGTGCCTTTTTTGGGTATGGCATGGCTATACCACCAATGAGCTTTGGCTTCATGGTGGGGAAGGACCAAAGGTCCTTCCTCACATATCAGAGCCCTTCCCCAGATTTCCACCTGACCTCTGTTCTTGGTTGGCCTCCAGTTCAGAAATGTCTCTACAACTGGCCTTGACTCTGTTCAATTCCCATTCTTTACCTGTATCATGAAACTTCCCTTTCTTCAAATTGTTCCATATAACCTTCAGCTTAGCCTGCAGAATGCTGTGCTGGACACTTAGTGAAGCATTTGCTTTGTGTTTTCTCATTTAACCTTCAACCACCCTATAATATATATTATGGTCTCCACTATACAGGCAAGGAGATCAACATTTAGAGTTAAGTGGCTGGAGAGTAGTCCAGATTCCCACATCTAGAGGTGATGGTTAACACCAGCTCGGGTGACTCCAAATTCAGAGCTTCTAACAGCTCTACTCTTCCAGCTCCCATGCTTTTTTCCACCATGGTATAAGGTACATTTCCTCATTGAGAAAGTAGAACACTCATTAATGTTTGTATTCATTAATTAGCATATGCAAAAAAAAAAAAAGTGAACACAAGCTATTTGACCAGATGCTGAACTTGTGTCTCTCTCTACTTTGGTCAAAAATCCTTATATCGTGTTTTCTTCCATTACAAACTCCTTTAATCAGGGACTTTATTCCTACAATGCAACCTTCCACAAGAACACTTACTAAGTGGGCTTTATTTCAAGCGAACCAACAACAAAACGAAGGCAAAACGGCAGGGCAAGTACCTATCTCCTCGAAGAGGGAAGCAAAATAGAAGGCTTACTTATCATCCTTCAGACGGTACCTGTATCTCAACGACTAGGCCTTAAACGCAGCAAAGCTGCATTGCTTAGATTTTCTGCATCGGTTCCATTTTCAAATGTCTCGTCCTGTGGCCGCACAGTTGATTCATAGTTGTCAAACTCTGTGTCCTCATTCTATGTTTGTAAAATATGTTCATGGTACTTAAAAATAAACTTCTATTTTCAAAAAAATGGCCTTAGAACTTGAGATGTTTTATTTTTGAAACTTGCCCCAAAAGCTTGTTTCTCTGAGATCTGGGGGACTCTTTGAATCTGCCTTCATGCAAATCCCTTAACCCTGCGAACGTCCCTCTGCCCAGCTCCCAGGAATCTCAGCGCTGCTGCCCACTCAGCCCCAGTGGTCCCTGCTCACCTTCCCCTGCAGCTTCTGACCCCTCAGGGCTGAGCCTTCCACTCTCCAGCCTGGGTGGTATCAGGACCTCCTTCTTTCTTCCTTTTCTTCTTTCTACTTACCTTTTGGAAATCTTTTCAGTTTAGAAGTCAGTTAGATAGTTTTTAGGCTACTTTAGGAAATTGTCTAAAAACCACAGCTTGCCTCATTTTTTTTTTTTTTTTGATGGAAAGAGAAAAAGAGAAGATGGAATATTTGGGTGTGCTTGCCATGGTGGGAGGTGTAAGGGGAGAGACATGAGAGAGGGATCTTATTACCATCACCTCACTGCTTTCAATCCTCCCTTTTACCCCGAGAAGTAGGAACCAGTGGGCCCACTGTGGACTCATGCTGCACCTAATCGCTATGCCATCTCATCTCATCATTGCTTCTCTCCTTAGTCAGATCCCAGTACTGCCATTAGAATCAAGTGATGGATTACTTTAGTCAGGTAATATCTACCACAGTGTAAGATGAGGGAGGATGAAGTAAAGAATAGGAAGGTATGTGAGACCTTGACTAGCCTCACCTTTTTCTTGAGAGGCAAGAGCGCATGTGGCCTTTGGAGCCAGCAACCAATGTTGACGTCTTGGCTGCCCCTTACTAGTTACATAATTTTTGGCTATGGTTTTTTTCATCTCTCTGAGCCTCAGTTTCCCCATCTGTCCAACAGAGATAAGTAATATCACTTAGCTTGCTGAGTTGTCAGGAATATTAAATAAGACAATGCATGCAAAGTGCTATGAGCACATGGTAAACACTAAAGCACCTAAAACAAATCAATGAACAAAAGAGCCCAGACTCAACATGGTTTGCATTTTACCTCATATGATTATATTGTTATTACGCGTTTGTAAAAGGCACAACAGAGAAACAACTAACCAGTGTGGTCAATAACCTTTTCTATGGGGGCAGGAGGGAGGGAGTGCTGAAATAACGGAAGTTGCACAATAGCCTGCATAACCAAAAAAAAAAAAAAAATTATTTTCACCTGTCATGCTCTCAAGATAAGTATGCACTTATTTATAATTCAAAAATTTGGCTCATCCATCTTGGCCTTCTTTCGGCACAATATCGTGCCTTCAAAATACCACTGCTAAAATATAACCTAATCAGCTAAGGACAATGATGTTAAAAAAAAAAAAAAAATCTACCTGAAACAAAAACTCAATGGTTTGTCACAGTTGGTCTGTGTTTTCCATTCTGTTTCAGTTTACCCCACCTCCCTCAGCAGGGACTTCCAGTGCCAGAATTTGTTTTCTAACGTCTTTACCCGTGCCTGGGTGAATGCGAGAAGACCTTTCTCAAATGAAACTACGGTCCCTCCGTTGAGTTACTTCAACTTGACCTTTCCTAGACTGAATAAAGTTCCCAAACAGAAGCGAGTCATCGCCGCCTGCTGCCGACAGATGGCGGTAGTGATCGCACACGGTTACTTGACGCTGCTAAACCCTGCGCTGTAGTGGCTCTCAACTGGCCGAAGAGCACGCTTGCGGTGTCAGTGCCAGCTTTTGAGGTGTTTACAAACATCAGTGACCCCACTGCACATCCTTTAAGTACAAAACTACAGACAGTTTTGAAAGTGATGATAAGAAGTAGAAGATGACAATGCAAAGATAGAGACCTTTTTGATGAGAGGCAATAAATCCTGCACTTACGGTGAAATGAATCATTCTAAGATATGAATAACCACATATGTAAGAAGCGCTGTACCTAAGCAATGAGCAATAATCAATAAAGCAAGGAAAAATCTCTGAATAAGTAAAAAATGGAAAAACAAAACAGAACCACAAACAAAACACCTTCTGCAATTAGAGAATAAGCATCACTGTCAGATGCTAATTGGCTTGTCAGAGAACAGTTAACCTAACGTTAAGGTAGAAGAGGCTAGGATTTCTTTGAGGCCGTAAAGCCGCGGTGCTCAACCTTAACCACATAGGGGAAGCTTTCGAGAAGCCGGCTGTCCAGGCTGCACAACAGGCCAACAATCAGAATCTCTGGGTGTGGGACCCAGGCAGCAGCAATGTTGAAACTTCCTCAGTGATCTGATGTGCAGCCAAGGTTTAGAACCACTGCCTTCAAATCTAAGCATGGACAAAATGTAGCTGCTACTAGTTCCATGGATTAAAATCCATTCCAATGTGCAGATCCACATGTGACACGCACAGACACTTTAGCGAGAAGTACTCCTCTATGACATTTGTATCTTCAAGGAGACGAATAATCTGCCTCGAGGGATTTTTCTTTTTATAGTCTTGAAGCTGGCATGGGGCGGGGGAAGTAGAATATGTGTTTCCAAAAAAGAATAGAGCATGCCTTACTTTAAAGGTTTAAAGGAGCTATGCACACACATATTTGAAGAAAATGTATCACAGATTTAGAAGCGTCAACGTTTCTTAGTCATTTCAGTGAATCCATTTACAAACGAATGGACACACAAACCTGTTCAAAACCACAGGAGTTCTGAATACCTGTACCTTTTCCTCAATTTCATCTCCAAAGGAAGAGACTGATTCCTGATCTATCTACTTACTCAATGCATTCTGGTTACTTTCCATCTTGCATCATCAAGTTTTGCATTAAAACACATGCATCATTCAGTTCTTGATACACCCCACCCCCGCCCAGTTCTCCTCCCTGTAGCTCTCCTTTACCTTATCTGCCATTATCATAGAGGAGCCTCCGTGGATGCCCAGGATGGGGGTGAGAGTCTGGGCTGAAATGAAGTCAAGGATCTGGGCAATGGCCTCCTGATCTGTGTCATCAGCAAACACCACGCCCTGGATCTTCCGGTCAGACATGAGATCACAGATGCGGGTGATGATGCTCTTTGGGTCAGTCTCATTCATGGCTACCAGCTCCACTCGGGGTACCACGGAGAGATGGTGGAAATCATCTTTCTCGTGGGCATCCTTGATGGCCACCTCGTCGGAAGTGCCCACGAGGATGACAGCAATGCCAATGCTGGGGGGGCTCTTCTGAGAACGAGCTCTGCTGCCTGACACAGCCAGGACAGCCAACACCAACCAGAACTTGGGAGAACAGCACTCTGCTCTGGGCTTCATCTTCAACTCGTCGACTCCCTGAAAACACAAAGAGAGAGTGGTTAAATTACAACCCTACCCCATGAACTATATTTGAAGGAGCTGGATACTGCAAGTCAAGGGCCATATCTCCTTTCACTGATCATCAAACCCAACGTCTGTCTTCTAGCCTAGTCCCTGACCTCTCGTGTTTGCTCAGCAGAATGGGAGAAAGAGAAAGACACTTTCCAAATCATCAGGAATCCTTAAGCAAGACAATAAAAGCTATTGCTATGGCCACCATCAGCAAACAGAGGCGAAAGAGGGAAAGAGGATGCAAGTGGTCCAGGCAGTCATGCCATTAGCACAAATGCAGGAGTCTCCAAGAGGGGGTCTCGCTGTGTTGTGTGATCCCCTGGCCTTCTGCCACAACCCCTCCTTGCATTGTTCTTGGGCCAAGGCAATGGCAGAGACCAGGCAAATGAGCAACAAAATGGACTCAGCAGAGGGTAGGAACAAAATATGGTCTGGATAAGCCAGCTATGGGGAGCTACAGAAGCGTAAGACCCTTTACTTTGTGCTCACCTCAAAGAGGACAAGAGCCTGAAAATTCTTCAGCAACTCTTTTAGTAACTGACTTTTACTACTAAAAACAAAACAAAACAAAACAAAAAACAAAAAACAACACATAAAACCAATACGTGGACAGTACTTCAAAAAACATCTCAATTGATCCTGACAGTAACCCAAATAACCCAACAGGAGAAAAAATAAGGAAAACATTATTATTCCCCTTTTACAGATATTAAAGCTAAGGCTCAAAGAAGCTAATAAGTCCAATACTGTGAACCATTTAAGTGAAACAGACATGAATCCTGATCTTCTGCTTTTAGGCCAATTTGCATTCCATTGCATTACGCCACACTGCCTCGCACACTGTCGATTATTACAAGGAACAGGATTTTTTTGGTTTTGTTTTTTGTTTTGAAGTAGGCTCCACACTCAGCGTGGAGCCCAACATGGGGCTCAAATTCATGACTGCTAGATCAAGACCTGAGCTGAGAACAAGAGTCAGACACGTAACTGATAGAGCCACCCAGGGACCCCGATTAGGAACAGTTATACATCAAAGTATGGTGATGTGGACAAATACTATGGATATCTGTAGTAATGTTAGAGCTACATGAGAACAATTTTCCATGGCATCCTATAGCAACAACTTCCTTGAGATGACTGACTCCATGTTTACCCATAATTCACCACCTTTTACCTATAACACACTCCTGCATTTTGCTTCCCCGTATACCCTAAATCTTACACTATGCACCAGACTGAGGACACAGCTCCCTACAGAGCTTGGACATTTCTCTTTACATTTCTTGCCATTCTCCAAGGGCTCTTCTTATTTAAATAGAACTGATCCCACTTACGTTGTTTTGACTTGTTTTAAATAATCATTATGGCACATCTGTTATAGTCTGCACACTGTGTTAGGCATTTCCTTATACGTGATCTCTTCGGTCCTCATAAAAATCCTATAAATTAGTCATCTTTATCCCCATTTCTCAAATGGAGAAACTGAAGCTCAAAACAGTTATGCAATCTTCCCAAGGTCAGTGATGATATAATACCAGCGTGCCAATACGTAAACATTTTTGTTCTCCAATGAAATATTCTACAAACTGCACCCAAAATCAGAAGCAGGGATTCTCCTTCTTCTACAAAGATCAAGGATGAAAGTGCTGCTTAATATATCCTACTTGCTTGAAAGAAAAGGTAAGATACCAGGGATCTAAAAACTTTGAGACAGAGTTCAACTAACAAAAAGAAAACAATGAGGATATTGAAAAGAAAGATAAGGAAGCATTCACTCTGAGTGGACTGACTACAAAGGGCATTAAGGATTCAGGAGTGAGAGGCTAGGGACATTTTTGGCTGAGGAAGCACAAAATCCAATCCAGTTCTTGGCAGAAAACATTTTGGAACTCTCGCTGTGGTGCTCAACCTTCCACAATGCCAAGAAGGAGAGCTGTATTGATCATCTTGTCTATCACTTATGAATAAGATGAGTAGCTCAGTGGTTCACACCTGAGCACAGTTCACTCCTGACAGTTTTCCGGTCCCCATGTCCCTGTGGAAACAGAGAATGGCTCCGTAAGCCCTGAAAACCTGTGCTGATGAACTGTATCCAACCTAGCAAGAGGTCCAGGGCCCGCATTCCTCATCCTAGAGCTTTAAGCAAAGCAGTGCTATATGGACGTGAAGGGCACTGAACATTCAGAGGAAGACAGATAGGTTGAGCACCTCAAAGAGCTGTTGGCAAAATAATAATTATGAGAATAATCTGTTCAATTTCAGAGACTGCCTCTCAAGGAGAACCAAAAATTTCAAATTTGGCAAAACCAGCAGCTAACTTCATTCTAATGAGATTCTGATCCTACCGTTAACAACTCCCTAAATCAGATTCCTTCACATTGAAAAGTGGTCCACTCTGCCATGACAGTTTATTAACTTTAATGCACTCTACACTCTTCCACTTTGATGTTTTATTTGCTCTTTTTAAAATATCTCTCGTGTTCCTCTATTTCTTCTTACACAATATATTAGACTTTGTTATGCAATGGCTAGTTGTGACACCCAAAGAATAGAATCTGGTTTTACGAAGCGTCTCTCTTATACTCAGGATAGAGCAGAGCACTTTACAAAGCAATACATTTAAGGCAGATACCAGCAACACAGGGGCGGTGAGACAAACAGAGAAGCTGCTTTGAATATAAACTCAATTTCACACATTAGGAGGGGGTCAGTTGAGAGAAAGCATGCTGTCCAAGGTAAGCAAATTGCTTTTGCTCCCTTCCGCAGGCAGACCACAGTCAGTTTTGATGCAGCTACTCGATGCAGCTTTGCCTCCAACCCTCCACTGGACTTCACTCTCCCTTGGTAGCACTGAGAGTTGTTGCTCTCGCGATAGCTTGCATGTATCTACCTACATACCTGCTTATTATAACCATATGATTATGTGACTGCCTATCTTAACTAATTGGTATTCTCCTTGTAGGCAAAGGCCTGTTAGGCTCAGTCAGCATTCACGGAGCCCCTACAACCTTGGTGTGAGGGTACAAGAGGCACAGGCTCCACCCTCCACAGTCTAAGAGAAGATACACACAAAGAAGACCTCTTCTCATTCCTATTTGCATGCTTGGGGTCTAGCAGGGCCTCACATACCATAGGGAAGGACTCAATAAATACTAGCCACTGAATTTCTACTATTATAAAAATGTCAATATTTGATCATTTTTACCTGTAATAGTAACCTATTTTACATATTATGTATTTATAATAACATTTTACCTGTAACTTTTCATATGCCAGACTCTATTATTACTAGGTAATTTTCCTGTATTATTAAATCACATATAAACATTATAAGTCATAATTTTTCCCTATATTATAAAGAAGGAACCTGATCTTCTGAGAGGTTAATTACATGATAAAGTTCACGCAGCTAATAAGGGGTGGCGTTACATTTGTCTATCCCCAAACCCTTGCTCTTTCCTTTCTGCTACCTCTCCATATGATAAGAGTACATGAATAAATGAATACATGAATGAATGAATGAATGAAAAAAATCACCAACCAAAACTAAATTGCATTCTGATATCAGGTCTGCATTAACTAAGCCCCCGAGGATGAGCAGGTTGCCCCATCACTGTCACCATTTCCTCGGCAGGGAAATCAGGATATATGCCTAACCTAAATACCTGAAAGAATTCTTGTGAGGATCAAACGACAGAATGTATATGGAAGTGCTTTGAAGAATATACAGTACTCTATAGATGCAAAGGATGTTACCTTTAAGCTTCTACAGAAGTTGTTCAAGGAGACTAGCTATTTGTGAAAGCAAAAAGTCAGCATGTGGGAGGTGGGGTAAGGGAAAGGCAGACCAAGGCTGAGCGGAATATTAAGAGGAATGTCACAGGGGGCAAGACATATTAGTTCCCTGACCGATATAACTCCCTGAACAACATGCCACATAATGGCCTCAGGGTAGCAGCAAGCTTGGCTTGCTTACTTGGCTGCACTTGGCTTACCAGTCAAGTGCAGCAGAATTCAAGAGTCATTCAGGCCAAGGTCAGTAATGGCAATCAAGAGAGCTCAGCAACCCCAGACCATGCTACCCAGAGTTTGGGCACCAGGGTGCACAAGCAGAACCAACAGCAAAGGGGCAGGATTGGAGACTTGACTGCCCACCTCCTAGCCCTCTGCCTCCTTGAAACACAAGCTGAGTGGTCACTAGATGTCCGGCAAGCAGAAAACCACAGCAGCCTAGGTTCACACCTCCAGCTGGTACAAGGTAACTACAGCAGGAACCACTCCACACTTTGCCCACAGTGGCTCTAAGGGAAGACCCATCTGAGTAAGGATCTGGGCCAATCCTGTTCTCAGAGAAAACTGAGTCCTGGGGCAACACCAACAGGAAGGATAAAGTGTGATATAATAGAGGATTAACTCAAATTTTCCAAGCACCATCCTGTAATGCAGTCAGAATGCTGTTTGGAGTGAACCAATTAAGGAGACTGTGATTAGAATATGACACGCAGTGAGAGAAAGATTAGAAGTGCCACAACTATGCATCAGGTCAAGTTTCCCAAGCTACCAATAAAAACAGGCCTTAAAATTCATAACTTCAGAGAGTATAGGGAAACAAGGAGTCTCACACAGTGTAAGTCAAGTGAAGTATAAATGAGTATAACCTTGGAGGTGGGAATATCTATCAAAATTTTAATATCAAGATAAAATAAAGTCCAAATGTAAAAACATTAGAAGTGACAATGAGAGATGTCACATTCTGGTACCAAGAAGTTACAATAATCACAAACATACCTGAATCTTAACATCTAGGCTTAATATATATGAAGTAAGAACTAAAATACCTGGGGAGACACCAATAAATCCAACAGACAAAATATAAACAATGGCATAAATGATCAAAAAAAAAAACAAAGCCTGGGAGCCTGGGTGGCTCAGTTGGTTAAGCATCCGACTCTTGATTTTGGCTTGGGTCATGATCTCAGGGTCATGAGATCAAACCCCAAATCAGGCTCCCCACTGGGCATGGCGCCTGCTTAATATTATTCTTCACTCTCCCCCTGCCCCTCCCCCACTTCTGTCTCAAAAAAAAAAAAAAAAAAAAAACCAAAACCTGAGTAATAAGCTTGTACTAGTTCAGAGATCCAGATATACCTGTACAATCAAGAATATATATTCTTTTTAAGTTCATGGAAAATATTAAATTTACAAAAATGCCTCAATAAATTCCAAAGAATCAATATGAAACAATTGCCATTTTTCTATAATGTGACTAGATTACAAATAAACTTTTAAAGGTAGCAAAAAAAAAAAATCACATAACCAAAACTTTTTTAAAAACTTACTACTAAGTAACTCTAAAATGAAGAAATTACAAGAAACTAAAAAATTCTTTGAACAGAGTAACAATGAAAACATGAAATATCAAAATTTCTAGAGCACAACTAAAACAGTTTACAGAGAAGTCTATAACTTTAAGTACATTTATAAGAAAACACAAAATGAAAAATAATTAACAATTACCTGAGTCAACCCCAGGGAGAAATTAAATAATAAAGATAAAAGCATAAATTAATGAAACATAAGGCAAATAAAAGAAAAAACGAAACCAAAAGCTGATTCTTTAAAAGACTACCATAGACAAAGTTCTGACAAGACCAATCAGGGAAAACAGAGAGAAAATGTAAATTAAATTGACAATGAAAAAGGGAATAATAACAACGTATATGTATATATATGATGGAAATTTTAAAATAATAAAAGTATATTATGAAAATGAATTGCTTTTAAACTTAATGTATAAATATCTAATAAAAAAAGCAAAATAAGGCTCAAGAAATTGTAGAAAATTTGAATATAATAATAACCATTAAAGAAAATAAAATGGTTATCAAAGTCCCCCAGTTCTAATTCACCAAAACCAGTCCACACCTGTGCACCCCACCTTTGCCAAAATAAAACAGGCACACATGGTTTCATAGATGAGGCCTACCAAACTTTTTTTTTTTTACAATTTTATTTATTTATTTATTTTAGAGAGTGAGCAAGCAGGGAGAGGAGCCAGGGGAGAGGGAGAGAGAGAATCCCCAAGCACACTCCATGCTGAACATGGAGCCTTACACGGGACTTGATCTCACCACCCTGAGGATCATGACCTGAGCTGAAATCAAAAATTGGAAACTTAACTGACTGAGCCACCCACATGCCCAGAGGCCTACCAAACTGTTAAGTAAGAAGTGGAGAGCCTTGTTCATGCAAGTTGAACAAAACAGAAAAACAAGGGAAGTTTAGTTCTAAATCCAGGTAATTAAAGTACAAGAAAAGATTATCATAGGTCCCTTTCACTTATGAACATAAAGGCAAAAAAAAAAAAATCCTAAAGAAAATATTAGTTAAACAAAAAAATAGTATACTTCAAAAATAATAATCATATTCATAATCAAGAGCAGTTTATACCAGGAATGTAAGGATGGCTTAACTTCAGAGTATAAATCAAAATAATTTACCACCTTAATAGATTAAGGGAGATATTTACATGAATATCTCAAAAAAAATGATGGAAACATACTTAATTAAGGAAAACACCTATTTATGATATAAATGTTAGCGTATTTTTTTAAAGATTTTATTTATTTATTTGACAGAAAGAGAGAGAGCACAACCAGGGGGAGCACCAAAGGGAGAGAGAGAAGCAGACTCCCTGTTGAGCAGGGAGCCCAATGCGGGGCCCGATCCCAGAGTCCTGGGATCGTGACCTGAGCCAAAGGCAAACACATAACTGACTGAGCCACCTAGGTGCCCCAATGTTAGCGTATGTTTTTAAAAAATGCTTTGATAATAGGAAATGAAGATCATCAATCTTTACCTGATACAAGAATATACTAAAGACTCTTGATCACATTGCTTTAGGCATTCAGAAAAAGGCAAGGTTAGTACTATCACTACTACTACTACTACTGGAAATTTTGGTAGTAAAAGAGGTCAATAAAACAAAAGGTTTTTTTAAGAGATTTACTTATTTTAGAGAGAGAGAGCGAGTGAGTGGGGTAGGGGCTGAAGGAGAGGGAGAGAGAGAATCTCAAGCAGATTCCCCATTGCGTGTGGAGCCTGACCCGGGGCTTGATCTCATGACTTCAAGATCATGACCCCAGCCAAAACCAGCTGAACCACCAGACACTCTGAAAACGAAAGTTTTGAAGAACGGGAAGGAAAGAAAAATAAACTAGCATTATATGCAGATACTATGATTATTTACATAGAAAATCCAAAAGATTTTAAAAACTATTATTTTTAATATGGGAAGGTTATGATTGTTAGATAAACAATACTCTTAGAAAACATCAATAGCTCTCTTTTAACCAACTAGAAAATATGATAGTCATAACAGCAAAAGCAACTCTAAATTATTTAGGAATTAACAAAGAATACATAAGACCTCTGCAGAGAACATTTGAAATTCTATTAAAGATATGAAAAAAGGCTTGAACAATGTAATCATATACCTCATTCATGGATGTGATAACAATATTACAGAGTTCTATTTTCTCCCGAATTAATCTATAACTTTAAGTCAATCCCATCAAAATAACAGTAGGATTTTTTAAGGAATTTTATTAACTTTTCCTAAAATGTATACGGAAGATAAAGGCATGGAAAGAACTAATTAATTAAACAAGACGTCCTTATCTGAACCAATAATAAAAGTGTGCCATGAACTGAGAAGTATGATTAACTCAACTCTGCAGAAAAGATCCAAAATAAAATTTTTTAATTAACATAAATTTAAGTTCCAATCAGTTTTGAGTTTTAAGTTATATTTTCTAAATTCAAATTTAGAGGAGCAGAGAAAATGCTGAACCAAAAAGGTAGTTTTGACTCAGAATGTTAGCTTAGGCAATAAATGTGTTCACCAACCATCTGACACAGAAAGTGTGAGTATCACAGATGTCAAACATGTACTATCTAATGCCATTCTGAAATACAAAACTAATACATATTTCTAGCAAATGAATTACAATGCCATCTATATATTCGGGACATTTGGAAACCCAATTTCAATCCTCCAAATGCATTTAGGTTCTGCTAAATACCATCTAAACATCATCTAAATCTGTAGAAATAACATATAAAAGGTATGCATCTTTGATTTCGTTGACTTAGAACCTAAAACTTCTCTCTGCATTGTTATTCTCTCTGCATTGTTGTTCCCCTCAGTCTCACACTATTACCATCAACCATTACACTCTGAGAGCTTCTAAACTCTATTGCCCCTGTTCTTTCTTCAGAAAGGAACACAGTAAGAAATCCTGGTAGTTTGGGAGGTGGGAGCCAGTGCTGATACATGTGCTCATAAAACCAGTGATGAAAGAAAAGTCTACCTGGACCTCCTACGAGTGTACTGAATCCATTTCTAATGTAGTGACTGGCATGGCAATAAACAGTGCTCCCTGGTCCTATTAGGGTATTTACTTATCTAAAGATGACTCCTGTGTGGAACCAACCCCAAATCCATTTCAACATACCATAGCCACAACGAATATAGAAAATCAAAGAAAACAGGGACTTAAATTGCTGCTGGGAAAGTGTTAATCAGAGAAGAGCAAGACAGATAAGAGAGGGAAAAGATACAGGTAAATCCTTCACCCAGCAGATGAAAAATTGTGTTGTGCCTCCTACACAACACAAGCAAGAACGCCCTTCCAAAGACCACACCAGTCCCTTCGACCCCTACGAGAAGATGCCCTCATCATTGCAAAGGACTAATGTGGCATTGAATTCCCTGGCAGAGAAATTTTCTTTCTTAGGACTTCTGCTGACTAAGAGCCTTCTTGTTCTTCTTTGGTCCAAGCCGACCTACCATCGGAGCACCTTCCTTGTCCGACAACACTTCCAGTGGCTAAATCCAGGCTTTTTGATCTGAGTTGTTCTTTCCTGCTTTATGTACAAAGCAGAAGGATCGCTTCTCCTTTCACCCAAGTTCTTAACACAAGGGTTGTAGAGATAACTAATAAAGGATTATAAATCACTTTCTATGTATGTGTTTAATAGAAATGTGTAATACAAACGTAGATGATTATCTGTACTCTCACCAGCAACAGTTCATTCATGGGCTTTTTTTTCCCCTTTAATATTCTGCAAAGGCAGACACCAAAATTGTTCAAAGTTTCTCTTCTAACATCTGCACATGGTTCTTAATTATAATGAATTTATATGCCTCCAAGGACAGTGTGGGCAGCCCCGCTGAAATCCAAACCTTTTGAAACCTGATTCTGATTACTACCATTTGGCAGTCGATTAGGGCAATTGCATGTATTGGTTTAACAGCAAAATAGCATTTTCCAGTGTTAATAAAAATTATTGGCTTGTCACTGACTATTAAAGTGGGGGGATGAGCAGTGCAAATGGGTGATGGATGATAAAAAAGAGAAGCACAGGAACAGGGCAGCAGGAAAATCTCAATTGGGAAGGAGGTCAAAGGAAGATAGAAGGAAGGCAACTGTGAGCTAGGGAGGGGGCCGGGCAACTAGACCTATAGACACCGAGAAAACACTGGTGTTCTCGGAAGCAGATAAAGAACCCGTGCTAAAATAGATCCAAAATTTGGGTGTTGAAAAAGGCCATGTCCAAGTCTCCCAAGATGACTTGCTCTGCTGCCTCAGTATATTCCAAGCCACTGTAGCCCTCGACAAAACCTCTACTGTAAACCCCAGTACCGCCCAGCAACAAGAATCATGCTATGTTGTGCGGGACAGAGGAAAGCTGTGGAGTTGAGGACACATGCTTTACATTTACTCCTAACTTGCTGTGCAATCTTGGATCGGGTTTCTTTACCTCTCTGACCCTCAGCCCCCTCATCTATAAAACGTGAGACTAGTCACTGCTCTCACAGGATTCCTGTGAAGACTGACTGATTTGACAAATGTTTATTGAATGTTTTCTATGTGCCAGATAATGCGCTACGAGATGAGATCCAACACTGACTGTGATACAATCTACAAGGAGCCTTCAGTATCATGGCCAAGCCAGAGAAGAAGACAGGAAATTACAGTACGATGTGACAAGAGCTATAATAGAGCACACTCAGTGCACCACAGAAGGCCACCTAATTCTGCCTGGGAGATCAGGAAGAAACAATACACTGAAATTGCAAAAATAACAAAATATAAGGGGCACCTGGGTGGTGCAGCTGGTTAAGCGTCCAGCTCTTAATTTCAGCTCAGGTCCTGATCTCAGGGTCATGGGATCCAGCCCCACCAGACTCTGTGCTCCAGGTGTGGGGGTGGGGGAGTCTGCTGGAGATTCCTCTCCCTCTGCCCCTCCCTGCTGCTCGCACACTCGCATGTGCACTCTCTCTAATAAATAGATCTTTAAAAAATATATAACAGAATATTAGTTAGAAGGGTATTGTGATAAGTGAAGAAAGCAAGTCAATGATGTTTGCCATTGAAATTTACATCCACAGAAGTGTGTTAGAATCCCATGGAACTTTGCTGTTAAGTGACACTATGCATATAGAGTTCATTTCTAGTGCTTTATGAAACTGCACTTAATTCTTGGTATTATTTTTGACTTTTTAAGGACTGAGCTATAATGAGAGTATGTTCTATCTTCCTGTTAAAATCTAATTAAATATGCTTTACAATTTTCTAAGACAGTCCCTTGGATCCCACAAATGTGAATTTTGATATAAAAACTGCTAATAAAATGATACTGAAACAGTGCTGGAAAAAAGATCTAGAAGTCAAAGAGATTGAGAATTGAAATTTGGATTTGACACCTTGAGGGGAGGGAGGGCAGGCAATAACTTACATTATCCAGACCTCATTTTCTTCATTATAAAATGGGGATGATTGTCCTCACCTCACAGAGTTGTTGTATTAAGCAATTTACTTGAAAGCACCAGCAAAGAGGAGGTACCTGACATTTATTCATTGAATGTGAATATACTCTGTTCAGAAGGAGATAAGGAGTTTCTTTTGCCTCAAATTACTTAGAAAGGAGTTTCTCTCTCCCATCACCCTCTCTAGCTTTCATACAGTTTCCACTGACCTTAGAAATGTTGTTTTAAAAAGTTAGTCTAACTTCACACTTAAAAGAATGTCAGATAGATGATAGATAGATAGATAGATAGATAGATAGATAGATAGATAGATATCTCAAACATCAATATCAAGTGCTGGCAAGGTTGCAGAATGTATATGGGACTCCCATACATTGCCGGTGGTTATGCAAATGGTATACACACTCTGGAAGACTGTTTTTATGATTCGCGTAATGTTGAACAAGTTTACCACAGACCATAGACCGGCACTCCAAGGTATTTACCTAACTAACTTGAAAACTTTTACTCTATAAAACACGGCATGCAACTGTTTATAGAACACCTTTTCACAGTTGCCAAAAACTAGAAACTATCTAAATATCTTTCAGTGGATTACTACAGAAAATATGGTACAAATATCAGGACACTCCCCAATGATAAAGAGAGTTATTGAGGCCCACAACAACATGGGTGAATCTCAAAGGCAAAATGCTGACTGAATAGAGTCAGTTTTAAAATGTTGTATCTGGCATAATACCATGTATATAAACATTCTCAAAACTACATCAACAGAGAACATATCAATGGTTGTCATATGTCAAAACATATTAGGGTTTCGAGAGGGTGTGGCTATAGGAGGGCAGCAAGAGGGAGTTCTGGTGTCCTAATTGTGCTGATAAATCCAAACAAGTGTTTCAAAAATCACAGGCCTGTGTATCCAAAAAAAAAAAACAGTGAGTTTTACCTTATATTAATTTAGAAAGTCAAGTGATATTACTAAAATTATTTTTTTAAAAAGCTAGTCTATAAGTAATAACCTGATATCCAATACAAACGATATTTAAATCCTCGAACTAGACAGCACCTACTTCCCCCATCTCCCCACCAGCTACCAAACAGCCACCAAATTTTATGTAAAGTCATATGACAACTTCAACTACATCAAAACACTAATTTATTATCCTGGCTAGTAAGACACCTTTCTAGCAAACCCTAATGAAGCGAACGCAAGGATTATGTCTGTGTTCCTTTTCTATCTCCCATACTTCGCAGAGTGCCTGGCCTATGGCAGGTGCTCAATAAACATTTATTGATGACAATTCATGAATGAACCAATGAATGAGTATCTAAGAATACCAGTAACGAACTGCCTGTCTCCATCAATACTGACATAGAAATGAAGGTACTATTTTAGGCTTTTCACTCCCCAAGGATTATAACATGAAGGAAAATACTACCAACACCAATACCATTTTCAATTTCTTGATATCATATAGGAATCATTCCTAGGTCAATGTTGTTAGCTGATAATTGCTTATGTACCTGAGTGTTTATCTGCAGGTGTACATATCTATATGAATCAATGCCTATATGAGTCATTTATGCATATGTACATAATTAGCCCTCTTACCCTTGGTCTCTGAGTTCTAAAATGATTCTGCTGATGAAACATGGCAGCCATACATGACTCAGCCTTCATTCCAAGCCTAGGTTTAAAACAAAAAGCTGAGGCCATAAAAGACTTCACGGAGAGCACAGTAGCAGAACCAGAATCAGTAGCGAACAAAAGCTACACCATTTGAGCTGGCTGGGTATTAGGCCAACTCTAGATGCACTCATACATTCCTTAATATAAAATGCCAGTTTTATTACTGCCATCCATACACATATGTGTTAACCACACAACCAATCATAACTGAACTCTGACCTCATTTAAATCCCTCCAACAACACATGTGGAATTGAGCATCTACTCAGAGAATTAATCCTAAATTGAAACATAATTCTAATTTCCCTTGTCCTTCTTCCTCTCTACCCCTTCTTCTCAGATTACTCTACAAGAATGGTGTAGTAGAAGGCACACAGCACTGAGGGTCAGGAATCTCATGCCCGATAATGATTTGCCACCAACCAGCCACCTGACTTAGGAGGAATTAGTCAACCACTCTGTGGCTCTATTTCCTCATCAAGGAAGATGGGCTGGTTGTTCTCAAAGTCTCTTCTAGCTTTAAAAATCTGTGAATCCCTCCATCTTCCATTTTCCCCTCAAGCTGAATGTTCTATTCTTCTCTGCTCTGAGCCCTGGGAGGCAGACATGTTTGAAGCACATCAATGGGCTTCCTCATCTTCTGGCTTCTAGTTGGGTTTGACCAATAGAGAGCAGAAGCAGGAGCTCAGGGGAAACAAGAAGACCGAGTCTAGGGCATGTTTCCCTCCCTGAGGGTCCACTGCAGGCTGGTTGTATCACTTGACTAAAAGTCACAGCTTCCATAAAATGACTCTCTTCCTGTGGCTCTCTCCACACAACACCCCCTCCGATTCCAGAAACTGCTCCCACTTTCCTCCTCCGGGACTACAGGTGGCGAGAACTACACGAAGTTGCTTCTGGCTCCGGGTCACTGTACTATTTCGCGTAGTTTCTTTGCACTGCCCATACCTTGATAAACAGTCCTTTTTCTAAACTCACTTCAAACTAAACCAATTCAGGGTGTCATCTGTTTCCTGCTCTAACCATAAATAATACAGATTCCTCCTGCATTCCTCAACAATGCCTAAGCACATCTCTTAGCTCCAAAATGGCAAAAGCAGGACCTGAATTCAACCACCACCCACCACTAGATAAAGTACAGCCCCTCTTGATCGAGCTTTCTGCTTATCCTCAGGTCCTGGTTAGCAGCATCATAAGCAGCAATGCTCTCCTAGTGCCTAGCCCTCTGCAGAGAATGTTTAAATATGTGCCTAATATTTCAAGAGAACAGCCTTCAGAAGCTAACATTTTGAAAGTGAGGAATGCTAAAAAAACAAACAAAACAAAACAAACCGGGAATCAGAAAAATATACCAAACAATTTCAGAATGACTACAAAGCACAATCAAGAGAAAGGCAGAGCATTTTCAGGAAGGAAAATGTGGTCATTAAATGGGACTTCACACTGCTGAAGAAACAGACTGGTTAATGAAACCCTAATTTCCTTTTTTTTTTTTTCCTCTTTGATTTGGTTGGAATCTGCAGCAAGAAAAAATTGGATTTTAGAATCAATTTTCCCTAACGAATTATAGCCAAAGCATAAACCAAGAAATACAGGAACACAAGAAAATACAAAGGTGATATTTCAAGTCAATATGTAACAGTTCACTTGGCATTTTTTCCCTAATGTGCAGAAATTAAAACAGAAGAAGAATGAAAAAATGTCTATGAATCCTTGCTGTCACCATAATAATATAGTCGCAATTTGGTCACCCTTCAAATTTTACATTGTTTTTAAAAAGCACATAGCCACTGTCTCTGAATGTGGCATTTTTATACTGTTGGAACAGTGTGCACTTCAGGCCTGAATTACCGTGTCCACCATTGCCATGGAAATGGCAGGGCAGGGATAGCTGGGATGGCCTGCACTCCTTCTCGTGCCCCACGGAGGCCAAACGAAGCTCCTCCCTGCCTCAACTCCCCTTCTGAACCGGGCCAGAATCCGCGGGCAGAGATCTGTACGTCCAGATACAAGGAGTGCACTCAGGGTTATCTCTGACTTTCCAATTTTAAATTAGATTTTGATATATGAGATGACAGGTGCTTTTGTGGTGATCATTTCACAGTATCTGCAAGCTGAATCGTTTTGCTATCTACCATTACATCTCAATAAAACCGGAAAAAAGGAGAATTTGAGAGCAAAATCTAGACTTACAACCTCACACCGGAGCTCCTACCCTTTCCGCCTCAAAAATCCAATGAATCAACAAATCCTTGTTGAGGCCCATAGCATGAATCACAGTGAGGTGTTCCAGGGAGTCTAGCCCTGGCGTCTGCCCCCCAAAGACATGCACTCGGGCACAGAGACAAGACACACCTGGCCCCCAACCCTGGACTGACGCACAGCGGGAAGGTGAGCACAGAGAGGCTGCTCTCGGCTTGAGTCCTGAGGACGGACTACATCCGGAAGCAGCTCTGAGGGGACGTAAGGTGAGGAGGACATGGGCTTGAGCGAAGGCACCCAAGTGAGGCGACACGAAGGCGGAAAAGCAGGGAGGCGCAAAGCTTATCAGGGAGGGGTGACAGCGTGGCCCAGCCAGCAGCTAGAGTCCACGGAAAGGGCAGTGTGGGGATAAAGCTAAAACGATACGCAGAGGAACGTGGGTGCTTGATGAAGGCACTTAGAGACTCACTGCCAGAGAGGCAGCAAAAGGAGACACAAGCGGCGCCTAGGTGGGTGGCTCAGTCAGTGAAGCTTCTGCCTTCGGCTCGAGTCCTGATCCCAGAGTCCTAGGATCAAGTCCCACCTTCGGGCCCCCTGCTCAGTGGGGAGTCTGCTACTCCCTCTGCCCCTACCCCCCCTCAAATAAATAAAATCTTAAAAAAAAAAAAAAGGAGCTACAAGAACGGGAGGGGAAGGAACAGACCTTCATCACTACATCAGTTCATTCTCAACTTCAAGGAGAAGGGAACTGCCGCTGCCCCGGGAGCTGTTTGGGAAATCAACTGGGCTGGCTTACCACAGCATGGAAAGTCCTCGTCCGCCTCCCGATAATAGTGCCACGGTTAGAAGGGAGGCCCCCAATTTCATAATGATTCAGAAACCGAAGCGCTTATGAAATACCATTCACTGAAGTGTTTCTGATGGAAACAGCATTCGTGGAAACGGTCCTCTTCTCCAGGAGAACGTCTCTTTGCGATGACGTGAAGCTAAACATGGCGCCCCCTGGGCTACGGCCTGCCCCTGTCCTTGGACTCCAGATGCCTCTTTACCCTCCTCTCCATCCTGAGTCTACTCCCTCAGCTCTTCTGTGTGCTCCTGTCACTTGCTCCTTCAGCCTCCCTGAAACTCTCACAGGAACCCACAGCCTCACTGAAACCCTTCATCCTTAGGCTGCCTTTGTGTAGTTTTCAACTTCTCTCCGGCCTCACTCCGGCTGATGAACAAGTGTGTGTGTGCATGTGTGTACAAGAAAGACTATCTCATCTTCACTCGTTCTGTCTTTCATCTCATTCCTCACCTTGCTTCTCAATATCTTCTCTTTTTCTTAACATTTCCTTTTCTGGAGTTCTTTCACGAGTGCCTTCACACTTCTACTCACGCCATTTGATTAAAATTACCTTGACAGAAGTCACTAGTAACCAGTGTGTGAACAATTCTAGCTGCCTCCTTTTTTCTGCTGTTCTAGTTGTCCCTGGCTGTGTTGACAAGATTTATCATTCACTTCTTCCCCATTTCGCCATTCCTCCTGACACCTGCCCTTTCTGCATCTCCTTGGTCGGCTCACACCTGGTGGTCTCTTGCTCTACTCTCTTACTTTCTCTGGACCACTCTTTCTTTCCTCACCTTATCTCTCTAGAGGGCTTCATTTCCACCCAGAATTTAACCACGACCCTCCACTTTCCCCTTTCCCAACCCAGCCTGTGACACAAATCTTATTCATTCCTAAACTATAAAGAAAGGCCTAGTTTTACATTTGTATCATCTGTTGGGTTAACTGGCCTCACTTCAAGGTTAACACGTCTGAAATGTTTTCACAGCTCTTCATGTGCCCTTGTCTTTTTCCTCTGTCTAATTTATATTCAGGTCTAAGTCAAGCCCTCGGTTTTAGCACCAAATTCTTCCTTCATTACCTGATACAATGTCCTAATGTTTTCATACAACCATCTTTTCCTCTGGCTTCTTCTCACAATCCACATCGAAATATCCCCACTGCAAAACTATGTTTTTCTATCTTTAAACCCAGACATCTTCTTTCCTATTCTCCTCTTCCCTTCAGAATCTACTTAGAGATACAGCGATGTAGCCTAACAGAACATAACTGATCCAACCTGGGCTCCAGAGTTTAATGAGAAGAGCTGCTAAGCCTTTACCCTTGCATCTAATTAATCATTCGTGCCTTGAAACTCAGTCGTTCTTCCAAGAGTCATGTGATTGTTCATTCCCACACCAATTCTCTGAATTTCCATCTATCTCCTCATCAAGAGTCAACATGGCTCTTTCTTACATAGATTTCTCTAGGAGATGGATGAAGAAATAATGCAGAGATCAACTAGTTATATATGACACAAAGAGTATGTGTCACATTTGCCAAGAGGAAGGGGACAGAGTGGGCGCCGCAGGGTAATTCTGGGCTTATCAAGAGCATTTTCTGGGGCGCCTGGGTGGCACAGCGGTTAAGCGTCTGCCTTTGGCTCAGGGTGTGATCCCGGCATTATGGGATCGAGCCCCACATCAGGCTCCTCCGCTGTGAGCCTGCTTCTTCCTCTCCCACTCCCCCTGCTTGTTCCCTCTCTCGCTGGCTGTCTCTATCTCTGTCAAATAAATAAATAAAATCTTTAAAAAAAAAAAAGAGCATTTTCTCCCAGGAGATTTGTACTTCAGAGGAAACAGACGAGCTCTGGCAGGAGATGTGTGAGAGCAGGGAGGGAGCTGAGCAAAACATCAGGAAGCTCCCTGGGACTGGTATGGACCAGAGAATAAGTATAAGGCACCAAAGCAGGAAATCCTAGCTAATGCAGGAGAAGAAAGAACAGCCAAGTAAGTCATAATAATTTTTTTTCAAAATTGGCAAATATGATCTGTTTTTTTAAAGAGGCATTGAGAAATAGTGGGAAAAGCCCTAGGATTTGAGAAAAGTTTTACTATGTGACCTTATGCACATCACTTGGCCTCACTGAACCTCAGAGAAGCAGCTCATCTCCAAAACATGAACAACAATCCCTATTTCTCAGGGTTGTGAGACTTACATGGGAAAACAGGTATGGTTGTAGCTTACAAACTGAAAGGTACTATGCGAATGTGTAGGTTTGTTATTACTAAATGGTACTGACAAATAAATTATTCATTCATACATACACCAGCATGTAAATTTTAACTACTAATAAAACTTTTTTTTTGGTCAATTATACTGAGGTATAAGTTGCAACATTAAAATTTGCCCTTCCAAGGGGACGCCTGGGTAGTTCAGTCAGTTAGGCATCTAAGTCCTGATTTCAGCTCAGGGCACGATCTCAGGGTCATGAGATCAAGCCCTGCATGGGGCTCCAAGCTCAGCAAGGAGTCTGCTTCAGATTCTCTCTCTCCAATAAATAAATAATCTCTTTTTTAAATTTTTAGATTTATTTATTTATTGTAGAGAGGGAGGAGAGCATGACTAAGCATGTGTGCTCACGGGCAGAGGGAGAGGAGAGAAGGGGAGGGAGAGGGAAAGCAAACTCCCCACCCAGCATGGAGCCCAGTCGGGGATCAATCGCATGAACCCAAGATCAAGACCTGAGCTGAAACCAAGAGTCAGATGCTCAACTGACTGAGCCACCCAGGCACCCCAAATAAATCTTTAAAAAAACCAACAAAAACAAACAAACAAAAACAAACTTTGCCCTTTCAGGTGTACAGTTCTGTAAGTTTTGACAAACTATGCAGTATGTAACCACCACCATATTCAAGATGTAGAATGTTACCATCACCCAAAACATTTCCAGTGCCCCCCTGTAATTAATCCCTTCTGCCCTTTCCCACCCCTGGCAACCACTGATCTGATTGCTGCCTCTGTAATTTTGTCTTTTCCAGAATATACCGTACAAGGAACCATCATACTCTATGCAGCCTTTTTAATCTGACTTCCTTCACTTGAAATAATGGCTTTTGAGATTCCTCAATATTGTTGCAAGATCAGCACTTTATTCTTTTAATTGGCAAGTGATGGTCCTTTGTACAGATGTACCGCAATATGTTTATCCATTCGCTGTTGATGGACATTAAGGGAGTTTCCACTTTTGATTATTATGAATAAAGCTGCTGCAGCATTCACATGTAGTTCTCCTTGTAAACATATGTTTTAATTTCTCTTAAGAGGATACCTGGGGGTGGGAATGATGGGCTATACAGTAAGAGTAATTTTAACTTTTAAATTGCCAGACTTTTCCAAAGAGGCTATACCATTTTGCATTCCCACCAGCAGTTCCTCCATATTTTTTTTTTTTAAGATTTTATTTATTTGACAGACAGAGGCACAGAGAGAGAGGGAACACCAGCAGGGGGAGTGGGAGAGGGAGAAGCAGGCTTCCCGCTGAGCAGGGAGCCCAATGCGGGGCTCAATCCAGGATCCTGGGATCATGACCTGAGCCAAAGGCAGACGCTTAATGACTGAGCCACCCAGGCGCCCCAGTTCCTCCATATTTTAACCAACATTTGGTCTTATGGGTTTCTTCCTTCTTTCCTTCCTTCCTTTTCCTTCCCTTCCCTTTCCTTTCCCTCTTTCTTCCTTCCTTCCTTCTTTCCTTTTTTCTTTTTTTTTCAAACTTCATCCATCCTCCTGGATGGTCAGTGTTTCTCACTGTGGTTTTGATATGAATTTCCTCCAGCTAATGATGCTGAAGATCTTTTCAAGTGCTTATTTACCATCAGTATCTCTACCTGGGTAGTGTCTTTTGCCAATTTTTTAATTGGGTTGTTAGTCTTACTGTTGAGTTGTAAGGTTTCTTTATATATTCTAGACACAAGATCTTTATATATGTATTTTGTACATGTTTTATCCCATTCTGTGGCTTATCTTATCATTTCCTTAACAATGCCTTTCAAAGAACAGAAGCTTTTATTGTTAATGAGCCCAATTTATCAATTTTTTCTTTCATGGTCACGCTTTTTGTATACCTAGGTAATCTTTCCCTAAACCAAAGACACAAAAATTTTTCTCCCAAAGACACAAATATTTTTAAAGATTTTATTTATTTATTTGAGAGAAAGCGAGAGACAGAGCATGAGCTGAGGGGAAGGGGCGGAGGAAGAGAGAGAAGCAGACTCCCTGCTGAGCGGGATTCAATCCCAGGACTCTGGGATCATGACCTGAGAGGAAAGCAGATGCTTAACTGACTGAGCCACCCAGGTGCCTAAGTTTCATATTTTTATAGTGATAGTTCTATGATATATTCTAAGTTAATTTTTCACATAGCATATGGTTCTCTTTTTTTGTCAAAAATTGACTATATATGTGTGGGTCCACCTCTGAATTCTCTTCAGCCTGACTGATCTTTATGTCTATTCTTATGACAATACCACATTATCTTGATTACTGTTGCTTTGTAGTAAGTCTTATAATCAGACAATGTATGTTCTCCAACGTTACCCTTTTATTCAAATTGTTCTGACTTCTTTTGCTTTTCAGTATAAATATTAGAATCAGCTGTCAATTTCTACAAAAAAGCTTGCTGGGATTTTTACTGAGCTTGTGTTGGGTCTATACAAGAATTTGAGAAATGACATCTCACTATTGAGTCAGATATTTTATAAAAGTTAGCCCTAAAAATATCACTCTTTTTTGGGGTTGAAATCAGCTTATTATAGAAAGAGTAACCAAAAGAAATTAGGGATTTCTTTTCCCTTTTTTTTGAAGTATAACTGACATATAACAGTTTTAGGTGTACAACATAGTGATGCAGTATTTGTGTATGAATATGTTTTGATGTCCTAAATTTATTTTTA
This sequence comes from Ailuropoda melanoleuca, assembly GCF_002007445.2. NCBI lineage: Eukaryota > Metazoa > Chordata > Mammalia > Carnivora > Ursidae > Ailuropoda > Ailuropoda melanoleuca. Next base: position 13,076,184 of record NC_048233.1, read on the forward strand.
TATTTCAATTCCTAATTGTTTATTGATAGCCTATATAAGTACAATTAATTTTTGGACCTTGTATCCTGTGACGTCACTAAACTTCCTTACTCATTTTAGTAGGGGTTTTTTTGGTATATTCTTTGTTACCTTCTACATAAATGATCACAAAGAGTTTTATTTTTTTTTCCTTTCACTTCTTTTTCTAGTTTTATTACACTGGCTAGGACCTCCAATACAATTTTTTACAGGAAACTTACAGTTGTTCTCTTTTTTTTTCCAAAAAAATTGTTCCTTGTTTTGTTCCTAATCTTAGCGGTAGAGCATTCGGTCTTTCAGCATTAAGTGGGGTATCACCTATAGGGCTTTCGTGGATGTCTCTTATCAGGTTAAGGCAGTTCCCTTCTATGTCTAGTTTGATGAAATCTTTTAGTTGTTATGTATATATAATCAGGTTTTATATTTTTGTTGTTGTTGGTTTCCTTTACTGAAAATATTTTTCCCACCTTTACTTCAAGATTCCTAGGAGCTTGGCTGGTCATAGGGACTTGAGAGAAAGGAGCAGTACATTTAAATTAGCACTTGTATCTTTAAAAAAAAGGGGGGGGGCTCCTGGGTGGCACAGCGGTTAGGCATCTGCCTTCGGCTCAGGGCATGATCCCGGCGTTCTGGGATCGAGCCCCACATCAGGCTCCTCTGCTATGAGCCTGCTTCTTCCTCTCCCACTCCCCCTGCTTGTGTTCCCTCTCTTGCTGGCNAAAAAAATTGTTCCTTGTTTTGTTCCTAATCTTAGCGGTAGAGCATTCGGTCTTTCAGCATTAAGTGGGGTATCACCTATAGGGCTTTCGTGGATGTCTCTTATCAGGTTAAGGCAGTTCCCTTCTATGTCTAGTTTGATGAAATCTTTTAGTTGTTATGTGTATATAATCAGGTTTTATATTTTTGTTGTTGTTGGTTTCCTTTACTGAAAATATTTTTCCCACCTTTACTTCAAGATTCCTAGGAGCTTGGCTGGTCATAGGGACTTGAGAGAAAGGAGCAGTACATTTAAATTAGCACTTGTATCTTTAAAAAAAAGGGGGGGGGCTCCTGGGTGGCACAGCGGTTAGGCATCTGCCTTCGGCTCAGGGCATGATCCCGGCGTTCTGGGATCGAGCCCCACATCAGGCTCCTCTGCTATGAGCCTGCTTCTTCCTCTCCCACTCCCCCTGCTTGTGTTCCCTCTCTTGCTGGCTGTCTCTATCTCTGTCGAATAAATAAGTAAAATCTTTAAAAATAAATAAATAAATAAAAATAAAAAATAAAAAATAAATTAGCACTTGTGGTGGGTTACTTTGGTTAGAGTCTGTGAGAATGACTGAAGGGTAACAGAAAGTAAGCAGCCACCCAAGGAGGTTACAAATATTCATGTAGGAGATAATCAGGTCATTAAAAAAATAGCTGGAGAGGAGAGAATAGATCTGAAATTGGTGAAGAGTACAATGCAGTAAGATGTGGAGAAGGTGGGAGTCCAAAATTGTATTAAAATTGTCCTCTACACCAACATTTGAGGAAGAAGTCAGTGATGGGGGATAATTTTGGAAGTTCTGTGTGTGTTTTGTACCAATTTCGAAGGGTCAGCACTACAGAGCTGTAGAAAATCTGGTAGACAATGAAAGATAAATACTAAACCACAGAAAAAGAGCAATCAGGGCCAAAAAAAAGCTGATTTAGGTGTCAACCAAATGAAGATGAACTCTCTCTCTAAATTGAAAACACACAGAAGAGAAGAGCTTTCTGACTACCAGGATGTGGCTGGAAACTCCAAAGCTAACTTTTTCTCCCCATTTGTGTGAAAATTTTCACTCTTCCTTCCTGTCTACTTCACTGTCCATATAAATGCTTTACTGCCTTGGGAAGGGCCCATCACTGCCCCCTGCCTGTGAAGCACATCCTGATCCCCAATCATTCACACCAGCGCTGCTGCCACCACGGAGTCTGGGGAGAGCTGTAACAAGATCTAAAGGAAGGCTTAACTAGACTTTTTATGTTGGCTCAGGAATCCACCAAACTTTCTAAAGATTAAGCAAGAGTCTCAGAAACTGATTTTCAAAATACAATTTGTCCATAAGACAGAGTATTCATGCACAGAGGGAAAACAGTGGGAGCAACGTAGATAGTTTATTAGAGAACTCATAGCCAAGGCAGTGTTTCTCCAAATACGATCGGCAGGCAACTTGCCTCAGAAACACTTGAGCACTTGGCAAAATCTGCAGATGCGCCAGGCCTGACCCCAGAGAAAGTGATGCAGAATGTCTGGAGAGAAAACTCTGAAGATCTGCATTTTTCCCAAGTGCCCAAGGGATACTGCGGTGCACTACAGGTAAAGAAGGGCTGAACAGAGGGCTGCAGAAAAACCAGAGGCTCCCCGATCCAATCCACCAGCACACACGGGCCTCAGAGCAGTGTTTCTCAAACTATGGCCACAATCAGCATTTTTTAGTGGAACAGAACAGAACAGACCGGTTCATCTCATGCAGAACTCTTACAACACAGCTCATCCCATGATGAACTCTACCTCAAAAGGCCATGGAAAACGGCAATTTGCATTCAGAAAAGCTGAATAAGTTAGCTGCGGGCAATGGACTTGTGAGGCTGAACAGCCTGGCGGGCTGAGGTGTGACTTGGAGTGAGGGATTCTGAGCTGAGGAGTGCCGAGGAGCTCGCAGGAAGAGCCAGATAGCAAGGAGAAACAGCTGACTGGCACAGACAGAGAAGCAGAGACAAGACATAAATGGTTCTTGAAGCCAGTGGTGGAAGGAGACATGCCGAGTAGCTGCCTTGGTTCCAGCGGGGGATCCAATCTCACCCCCAACCCCACCCAGGGTCCTCTTGAAGCCCATCATCCTTGCCCTGTAATACACCTCCTCAACCCAAGCCAGTTCCAGGGGCTTCAGTCCTTCTCAACCAAATAATGTCGGGAATGATGGTACCATCATGGAGGTGCACAGAGTCAATCCTCCCTCCTAAACACTTACATCATACTTACTGCGTGATAACCACACTCCAAACGCTTTATATGTAATAATTTACATCATCTTCACACAACCTTATGAGCCAGATGCAATTTTTAGCCCATTTAAGAAATAAAGAAACTGAGGGGTACAAAAGTTAAGTATAATTTTTAAGTTACACTTTTTCAGTTCTACTTCTGGTGATAAGTTTTAAAGTTAAGTAACCCCAGGTTACACTGCTCCTAGATGGAGAAGCTGGGATACGAAGTTAGGTGGTTATTTCTAGCATCCTTGCACTTAATCACTACCCTATACATCGTCTCAAAATGCCAGTGCAGAAAAACATTTCAAGCTGGAAAATAATTACAAAACTGAGCTGAAATGCTTTTGAAGAAAGGTTCAATGATGAAAACAAAACAAGATGAAACAAAAACATGGATGAAGAAGAAAATAAGCTGTAAGAATTTTAATAACAAAAGTGACTTCTTAAAAACTTTTTATTAACAGGTAACATTTACACAGATAAGAACATACATTATAAGTATATATGCAACTCAATGAATTTTTATAAAATAAACCATCACGGATGTTTTTAGATGCTTTCATAAGTAAGTAAGTATAGGGAAATAGTCGGCGGAGGGGTGGGGAAGGAATGCTTGCTTCTCTCTATCCCTGAAACTAAAAAAAAAAACTAATATAAAAACTGATATATAAAACTATGTATAAGGTGAGGGGGATAAGGCACAGAATTCAATAGAACTCTTCCAAAAAGATCAGCAAGAGATAGCATGAATGGAAGCAGAAAAAAAATGAAAGAAAACGAAATCAAAACTCCTAGAAGACTAATTCAATTCTTAGTCAAAGCGACCTGCTTTCAGAACACTTTGGGGATTTATTGCAGTCTTACTTACACTTACCCACTCATCCAGGACAAGTAATAATTATGCAAAGTGAGTAATGAAGACTGGGGGTTTGTGAATCTCATATATTTTATTTCTTTGGAGCAGTTGTGAAGAGGTGAGAGTGCCAATAAATGCTTCTCTGGGCGGATAAGCCCCCAGGTATTTACTTCTGAAGTCTCTTCTGTGGCCAGGGATTACATTTACGTAGCACCTTCCCTCTGAAATGGAAAGGAAGCCATGTCACATCCTCAAATATATGGTGACACTGGCTCTGTGTGAGTGGCTGTGGACTTGGCCCCAGGACTAGTGAAGTCCATACCCACCTTCCTCTGCCTCTATAAGCGTGTTGGCTCCTTTATCCCAGTTCCAAGTCAGTTGGGCAAACGATGAAACAGCTGAACTGGCATTAGAAATAGAAGGCAGAGAAATGAAAGAGGAAGAGGGAATAAGTGAAATGAGTATGAAAGGAGACAGAGACAGGGACGCCTGGGTGGCTTAGTCCGTTGAGCATCCGGCTCTTGATTTCGGCTCAGGTCATGATCTCAGGGTTGTGAGACCGAGCCCTGAGTCAGACTCTGAGCTGGGCACGGAGCCTGCTTAAGACTCTCTCTCTCCCTCTCCCTCTGCCCATCCCCACTCATGTTCACTCTCTCTCTTAAAAAGAAAAAAAAAAAAAAAGGAGACAGACACTTACATTTAATGCCAGAATCAATATATATAACATCTCTAGGCAAAGAAAACAATTTTGCCACCTATTAGCTTGGCATAGGGCATAAAGAAGCTTTTGTATCTGAGTTTGCTAAGGGAATCTTAGGTAAGCGCAGTATAATTACCTAACTTAATAACATTAGAGCTCCATCTTCTATCTACTTTCTAACCTTTACATAATTAATTTTCCCAAAATCTCTGCAAAGTAGGCATGTATTAAACACCCAGTTTGTAAATGGACAAACCAAGAGCAAGAGGTTAAGTGACTTACCTAAAACTGAAGAGAGAGAGAGGCTGGCATGTGAAATCAGAATGTGAATAGCATTAAAGTATTTCTGTTCCCCAAGACCATGCCAAACCCATATTTTTCCAAATTGCTTGCGTTCTCAACCTCCTGGTGCTTACAGAATGGCACCAAGGATGGATTTTTGCACTGGTAAAATGGGCATACACCTGGCCCAATGATGTATAATCAGGCGAACAAAGCTCCCCATCAGTCAGTCATTCTTCAGCCTTGCTGATCAGCAGACTTTATCTTTTCTAGGCTTCTAAGCGAAGTCTGATCAAGGCAATAGTCTAAGACTCTCCAGTTAGTGGGGACTGAAGTGGTCTATCTTAACTCCGTCCTCACCATGCCTAGGACGAACTGAGACCCTGCTGCCCGCCAGCAGCCCCTGCCACGCCGACCCTGACTACACAGATAGCTTTCCTGATCACTCTACGATCCCCTACTATAGTGGGGCCTTGCCTTGAACTCCAGCTCACCAACGAGAGCCCTGACCTTCTGCTTGACTCTTGCATTTCTTCCTTCGAGGTGAACACAAAGCTCTCCAGATTCCCAGGAAGGCCCTGAGCTCCTCGTGTGTCTTTGGACCCTATCATGTGGTGCATACTCCACCCACCTCTGTTTGAAGCTGTCCCGACTGCCGGCTCAGCCCTCCTTTCCCTGATTTCACCCACCATCTTCATTCCCTGCTTCCCCCAGTGCCGACTGCTAAGATCCCATGACATCTTAAAGTTGAATCTTCCTGGACTATGGACTTCAAACACTAAGGAGATTATTTCAACACTGATGAGGAATGGGTGTTTTCTCAGTCTTTCCTGGACATTCTGCCACTCCTTATTATCTGGTAATTTCCAGATACCCCTCTCTAGTAATTTCCTCTTGCCCCATCTGTCTGTTCTCCTAGATCTTCTTGGTTTTAACATTCTGTGAAGTTTGCCCATCTACCTATCACCTCTGGAAAGCAAACTACTTCAGGACAGCTGTCCTTAGAATCTCCTATGGATTATTCTATAGCTTCTGAAAGCCATATTGGGGATTTGTAAACTGTAGAGCCTAAACTGGATGTTGAAATCTGTCTGCTGCTGACTGGTGGGTCGGTACCGCCACCACTCCATGGGCACAATGGCAGCACTAGACAGTCTATTTAGGAGAAGCTTAGGGGCAGCAATCTGGTTGGGAAAAGAAGCTAGGGGACTATCATAAAGTAGCACTTACACAGCCGACACTATTTTACATGGTGTACCTGTTTGTTGAGAAGACGGGGTGCTGCAGGAAAGCTTGTCAGTATCATGGAATTATGCTTCCCCCACACCACTTTTTATGTCATTGCTCTCTCCTAAACCAGCTCAAGTATTTAGGTTCCTAAAACCAAACTGGAAGAGCCAGTGAAAAGGAATGGATGGTGGCTGTCAAGTCCAGAGCCCTGCTCACCAATACCCTGGACCCAGTGTGAATTCTGCCCAGCCCAGTGAGCATTTAAAAGGAGACCGTGACTTTCGGGCACCATGCAGACTTTCCACTTTGGAAGAGAAGCAGAACCCTGGGCACCAGGGTCTGGAAAGCTGCAAACCCCAGTGGGTCCAGCACCCATCCAAGCAAGTTTCCTCTGCAGATGAGGACTCCCGAGGGCAGTGGCTTCTTCAGTCCTGCACCCTAGCCAAGCCCCGCTACCTCTGCTCCCTGTCAGGATCACTGATGTGCAGCCACCTTTAGACGATTGCCATCTTTCATCTTCTGGAATGTGATTTTTAAATGTTATGTATTTCATTTGTGCAATATGCCCTGGATACTGGATCGGAACACAATTGCAGCAGATTACACTATTTATTTTACATACTTGAAGATAGAGCCTCTTGAACTCAATATGCAAATGCAAGTGAATAATATGCAAATCTATGTTTTCTGCCAACACTCTGGCATTTTTCTTTTAATGGGACTGTGATTTCTATTCAAGAAGGAAGAGTATCTTCCTCGCATTCCCCTGTATCAATGCTCTCCCCCTCCTCCCTTCAAGGTCCTGACCAGCTTGTAACTTCACTAAGCTTCAAAGCCCTGAGAAAATTACAGGCTCCACTGAATTACATTTAAAACTATAATGGTCATTCCAAGACATTATTTAGTGCCTTTCGATAGATGTGCTACAAATGCAATGAGGGTCACACCACTTCACTGCCAAATTGGAATTTTATTCTTAACTTCATGAAATCTGACAGTCTCCTTAGTAATTCTAAATTTAAATGTTCTCACCTACTGTACAGATGCAGCCACACAACCTTTCTTTAAAAAAAAAAAAAAAGGAATGCAGTTTACAAAGCTTTTTAAAGTGAAATTTACAGGGGGGGCCTGGTAAAAGGTGTCAGACTGGCACCTGCAAAGTTGAATCCTCTATTTAGCCTCAGAATAGTAAATTATATGTATCTTACACATGCTGCCAGAACCACCACCACCATCATTATCATAACCATCACCAAAGCGACCAGGAGAGAATGATGTGCTCAGACCCAAGAGAAGCTACTGAAGACACTAACCAAATTCAACAGATATTTGCCTACAACCTACAAGGTACTCTGTTAAGTTGTCAAAAATACAAAGGTAAAACAAGCCTTGCCCTTTAGAAGTGTACAATCTAATAAAAATAATGACAGGGGCGCCTGGGTGGCACAGCGGTTGGGCGTCTGCCTTCAGCTCAGGGCGTGATCCCGGCGTTATGGAATCGAGCCCCACATCAGGCTCCTCCGCTATGAGCCTGCTTCTTCCTCTCCCACTCCCCCTGCTTGTGTTCCCTCTCTCGCTGGCTGTCTCTATCTCTGTCGAATAAATAAATAAAATCTTTTTAAAAAAATAATAATGACAATAACAAATATTCACTTAAATTTATTTTCACCAGGCACCATGCTCAGCACTTAACATGGGCACATCATTTGTTCCTCATGATAACCATACATTCCCAAGATCATACAGTTAAAAAAATGACAGAGACCAGATTCCAACCCAAAGAAGCCATCCTAGCGATTCACATATAATCATTGAAAGGAATTGAATTGAAATTTCATAGGCTAAACACAACTGCCCCAAAGAACCAAAGTAAGATCCTTAAATTAACTCTCAGAAAAGGCTTTCATTCAGGGCTATAATAACATAGGGGAAGAAAGAAATCAGAAGTTTCATCTCCCAATAGCCCAGTTCTAATTTGTATTTTGTGCTTATCTGTCAAATTCAATAAAATGTCCTCATGGTTCTCTAGTCCTAGTCACTTTATAAAGAATATTATTTAAAAAAAAAAACGATTTCAAATTCTCCTAATGAAATGTCACACAAGCTAGATTTATCCCTCCTATGTTGGGAATGGAATAAATGAGATCCCCTAAGTGACCCGGGGGATTGTGAAGCCCCAAGATTCCCAGGCACTATAAGCCAAAAAAGTATACAGGCCAAAATGAAACTATATTCTCTACTCTACTCCCACTCTCCCTATTCTCCCACTACTTGCTTATCCCTTTTTGTTCTGCAGAAGTGCTAGAGGCAAGGCATGTCACCTTGTATAGAAACACTTCTGCCTGTAAATACAAAACACTCTCAAAACCTAGTGGCACATGAGAATATAGTGAAGCCAGAGCTTCAAACCAGAGTCCCAAGGGCTAGCTGTGGCCCACCTTAATCATACAGTTCTCCTGAAGACTTAAGGGGAATGGAGGTTATCTAATTAATTCCCCAGGAAGACAAAATGTTACTGAGGTTTTAGAAGTGAATCCTCCAGCTTGCTCCAAACTGATTCACCTGACCATCTTGCAAGTACATTCTCTTTTATGAAACTAGTGTATTCAAAGCTCAGAGCAACAGTCATCAGGGATGAGAACCTACACTCAGAGTTGATTTGTGTCATGACCAAAAATATCCCTTGAGAATCATATTCAGATGGCTCTGGGTTTGTTCAATATTCAAATGACTTGATCAACACTGATCAATGACTAGCACTTGGTGCATATCAAAGTGCTTTTGTACAAATAAATTTGGTTAAATTGTTTCAAACAACTTTTGAATGACATCTGAGCAGCCGTATTTTAAAACAGCTAATGCACTCTAGTTCACCACTGTTATCAATAAAATATTCATGTGCCCTGTACACACATCGATTTCTAATCATTTGGTCAACTACTGAAGGAGTGCGTGTCCCTGTTTTGTACTGGTGAAGAGTAATGTAGAAGACAGATGCTGGAAGTGAGGGATGGATAGCAGGAACCATTAAAAATTCCATTTCCAAAGGCGTTTTTAGAACATAGAATAGTCCTTAAATTGTCACATGAAAGGAGCAACGTGGAAAAATGTTTTATTTTTGATTTTGATAACCCACAGAAATAAAGGAAGAAATATACTGAAACAGTAGATAAAAAATATTCATTAAATTCTTTGTTTAGTCATTATTAACTAATGCCAAATTGCAGAAAACTTAAAAAGGTTACAGACTGTACACATCAGCTACTTGGAAATCTATGAAAAGATATACATGAGCATATCTCACTTTCCTTAATAGATGTGTGCCTAAAAATCAATACATAAAACTCAGATATTTGAAAGCCATCTACCCAGATGCACGTCATGACAGCTTGCTATTTAAAACTATGATTTTGAGAAACTAATGGCCGAGAGGAAAAAAAATCAAGCAAGAACAACCAACCAAGCAACTTAACACGTTTTTAAAGGAAGAGGCAGGTTTGCATTCATCTGATTTATATACTGATGACACAAAATTATGTTCATATATATAAACAGGAATTTAATATATACTGCAGATACAAGCAGAAAATTCGCAGAAGAGAAACTACAAATGATTAACAAACATAGAAAACTGTTTAACTCTTTGATATTAAACAGTTGCTGGTAATTATAGAAATCAAAATTAACTTAGCAGTAGAGTATAATTTTTACCTACCAAATCATAAATATTATTTATTTCGTTTTTAGAGGGGAGTAGACAGGATATGGTGGAAAAAAGCACTCTCACATATTACTATAGAGAGTATAAACTGATAAAAAACCATTTTGGAAAAGCCATTTGGCATTATGGATCAAGAGCCTTAAAAATGTTCCTACCTTTGACCCTGTAAATTCAATTTCTGGGAATCTATTCTAAGGAAATAAATGTAAAATACAGACAGAAAAGCTTTGTACACCAAAATGTTCACTGCAGCTTCATTTATAATAGTGAAAAATTGAAAGTAATTAAACGGCCCACAGTAAGAACGTAGTTAAGTAAATTATGCTATCTATGGCAGGATGCTAAATAACCTAAAAAAGTATGTTTACTAAGAATTTTAATACCATAGAAAACCCACAAAAAAAAAGCAGAAAGCAGCACAAAAAATGGTATGATACAATCTATACAAAAATGAGTAGGAAAATGCTGGTAGGAAATACACCAAAATGTTAACAACAATTATCTTTGTTAGAATTTGAGTGAATTTTTTTCTTCTTTCTATCAATTTTTCCATTTTTTCCAAATGTTACACAATGAGCATATGTTACTTTCAATCAGAAAAAAAGGTATTAAAGTTATATATTACATACATTTCAAGTATTTGTACCAGGCCTTTACTAGGAAAAGACTAAGAAGGAAAGAAGAATAAAACTGAAATAAGGCAGGGGGCGCCTGGGTGGCACAGCGGTTAAGCGTCTGCCTTCGGCTCAGGGCGTGATCCCGGCGTTATGGGATGGAGCCCCACATCAGGCTCCTCTGCTATGAGCCTGCTTCTTTCTCTCCCACTCCCCCTGCTTGTGTCCCCTCTCTCGCTGGCTGTCTCTATCTCTGTCGAATAAATAAATAAAATTAAAAAAAAAAAAAACCTTTAAAAAAAAAAACTGAAATAAGGCNTAAAGTTATATATTACATACATTTCAAGTATTTGTACCAGGCCTTTACTAGGAAAAGACTAAGAAGGAAAGAAGAATAACTGAAATAAGGCAGAGAAACAAACTAATGGAGTATCAGCCTCTTCCCATCCCCTTTCAGGCCACTAAATTTTTTAAAGCCATGTTGGGATTTAGCAATTACAAGCATAGGAAATATTCACCCCATTAGCTCAATAAAAATAAGTTAAGTGCATAAATCTGTCTAGGGTCGGACTTCAGACTTAAAGGAATCACATAATGAATCATTTTGGAAAGAATCATTTCTATAAAGTGAGGATCATGATCTAATTCTGAGTTACCAAGTTTCTTTAAAGTGCTACACCTCTTCTGTGTGCATTTAAAGGCCTGTGTAAATACTGTGAATGTGTGTGCCTTGTGTAGACATATAATGAAGAACGTAACAGCAACGAAACGTTGTATGGGTTGGTTTAGATCAACCCTCTCTCTTGCCAGAGGAAGAAACTGAGGCCCAAAGAAATTATGAGGCTAAGAAATTTTCTCAGGGTCATTTGTCCAGCCTGTAACAAAGCCAGAATGGTTGGACTACCAGTTTCTAATTTATTAATTTACAAACTAATTTACATCGCCAAGTTTATATCCCGGTGCTAGGAGTATAAGGAACTGGAAAGCTGAAATAAAGTTGTAGTTACTCCTAGCTCTTATCCTAGCCAGGAAATGAACACCTCTTGCACCATTCTGTATAAGGAAGGGACTTCAAAAGCTGTTGGGAGTGGGTGGCGGAGCGCTTTGATCTGTGAATAACCATCCTGGGTGGTCGCTAATCGCTGGATTAACAGAGTAAGCTGAAAGTAGAGGCTAAAACAGTGCTTGTTTTGTTGGTGTGTTACGATCAAAACAGCTCTTTCCAAAATTTCAAAGGCCAAGAATCTCAGAAGTTCTTGAGAAATGACAGAAAAGTGAATTAATAATGTAAACTGAACTCTGCAGACTATAAATATTTTACAGTTCTTGTACAACATTAGGCGAGGTATCCCTGCTTTGTGATTCTGGGTGGCTGTGATTAGTCTGTGTAAAGTATTTCAAGGTGACTTATTAAGCTTATTATCTGAGGGCTTCAGAAAAAGTTTTTAAATGTAGATCTTCAGATCCTTTTCATGCTATGTCAGTTCCTCTAACCTTGGGATCTAAAAAGGTGTCTTTTGGCTTAAGATCCTTGTGCCTATTAATTAGAGCAATATTGTACGTAGCAGAGGTTGACTAAATCAAGACTTAAATCACTTGGGCAGAACACCTTAACTCCCTTTCATTTTGCCAGATGTATATGTTATAATATACATGTTTTATATTTCATCAATACTATTTAGGCAAATTCCATATGCAAGTATTTTCTACATATAGAAACTTAATGGTGATAATGAAGCAGAAAATAATTTAATTTAATTACTTTCAATTTTTCACTATTATAAATGAAGCAAACGGGATTATAGCATGATTTCGGAGGAGAGATGGAGTGTAACAGAGGGCTCTACTGATGCCGAGTCTCCTTTAACTGGCAATAAACTCAGAGCTGAGAACAGCAGGATCGTGCCAAGGGAAATGAGTAATAGTGAGGAAGATCGGGACAGGAGTGCAGAGCTGATGAAGCTAAGGTGCGGGACGAGCTTGGCTTTGACAAGTCCATGGAGGATTGTAATTAAAGATCAAGGCAGACGTTTGGAAAAGAATCAAGCAGTGGATAGGGTGTCTGATGAAAAGAGCAAAGCAATGGGGTTAGTCCTTCAGAAGGTCTGTGGAATTGCCACTGGCCAGCAAGGGCATGCAAAGAATCCAATAAATTTATGAGAACAGGAATCATTAAAGAAAACTGACATTAAGGCCATAGCGGTGTTTGTAAAATTTGCAATATAGCTCCAAAATGAGCGTAAGTTACAACTACGTGGCAATAATTTCCCTAAGTCGTATTTTAAAAGTTCACTCCATTTTTAAAATTATCCTCCCATGGTGATCTCATGGCTCTGTGGACAAGTGAAGTCCTTGAAAAAGAAAAGTGCAGAATATAAAATGTGTTTGAGGGGGCCTTCAGGATGCCGTACATAAAGACTATTATCACTTTATGAGCAAGGTAGGTTATATGCTACAAATTTCACTATCTAGCAAGGACTGTAAAAGAGGGAGCCTGGCTTGGACATACACGAGCTGAGGGACCTTGAATAAGCTGCTTAAACTTTCTTATCCACAGGTTTCTCATCTGTAAAGTGGAAATAATATCTACCTTGCAGAACTCTTGTGAAAATTAAATGAGATAATGTATGTAAAGTACCCAGAGAAATGCCTGGCACCTCTGCCCCCATAACAGATGCTATTTGTGATAATGATTATGATGAGGAGGATGCTGCTTATTTAAAATATTGCAAATATTTAAATTTCTCCATCCCTTGCTCTTTTCAATTGCTAAAGAATTGCTAAAAAATTGCTAAAAAGAAGCATCATTCCTCTGCCTCCCACCTCCCCGTGACTCTCTGAGAAACGGACAAGAACTAGGGAAAAGACTGATGTATCAGCAAAGTTTCTCATCGACAGAGCATATTTCCTCAGAGCCTCTCAGGTTAGTCATTCTCACTCATGCCTCTTTCAGGCAGGGAAATCAGAGCCCCAGACCAGCCAGAGCTCTGCTGCAGAAAATCTCCAGATCGTTCCACCACCTTCTCTATCAGCATACTCTAAATAAAAGATTTCCTAGGGGAGCCTGGGTGGTTCAGTTGGTTAAGCGTCCAACTCTTTGATCTTGGCACAGGTGTCGATCTTAGGGTGTGAATTTAAGCCCCAGCTTGGGCTCCACACTGGGCATGGAACCTACTTTAAAAAAAAAAAATTCCCTATCCCCCCTCCCCAATGCACTGATAAAGCCCAAAGTTACAAACAAGCAGGTACAGAAGAGAGATACACCACTGTGTAATGAAGAGTACAGAANACTTTAACGACTGAAGCGTCCAACTCTTTCTTGGCACAGGTGTCGATCTTAGGGTGTGAATTTAAGCCCCAGCTTGGGCTCCACACTGGGCATGGAACCTACTTTAAAAAAAAAAAATTCCCTATCCCCCCTCCCCAATGCACTGATAAAGCCCAAAGTTACAAACAAGCAGGTACAGAAGAGAGATACACCACTGTGTAATGAAGAGTACAGAAAATGATCAGTTAAGAGACTCCCAAATCTTTAATATTTGACAGGAGAACAAATTAAAATATTAACGTCCTTACTTATCATTTCCCAAGAAAGGTCCCCTGAAGCCTGCGGAATTCTAACTCTGTTTTCAGTCTATAACAAGTATATGCTCTCCCACTGAGTCGGGAGCCATTAGACCCTTGGAAGTCAGTGGCTAGGAGATCTCAGTCAAGACGCTTATCTCTCTGGGCCTGTGTCTCCCTTCTGGAAAATAAGGATGTTGCATTCAGTAATCTTGAAAGTCCATTCCAGAAACAGACAGACAGATTGGTAGATAGATGATTGATAGATGATAGATATATTATGAGAGCACACTTTTATTGGGAAAATAACAATAATTAAGTATGGCTTAATTATTTAGTTCTACTGAAAAATTATGTCCTGGGCCCAGGTTATTTTAATAACATAGTCCTTATTGAAAATAAAAACGGAACATGCCAAAACTTATGAGATGCATTAAAGTAGTATTAAGATGGAAGTTTACTGTGCTACACAACTTACGTTAAAAAGGAAGAAAAGATCTGAAATCAACAACCTAACTTTACACTTCAAGGAACTAGGTAAAAAGAGCAAGCTAAATCCAAAATTAGCAGATGAAAGGATATAATAAAAATTAGAGCAGAGATAAACAAAATACAGAAAATGAAAATAGGAAAAAAATCAATGAAATTAAAAGTTAGTTTTTTGAAAAGATCAATGAAATTGAAAACCCTCAGGTGGACTACCTAACTCCAATAACAAAAATTAGAAATAAAGAGGAGACATTATAATTGATGTCACAGAAATAAAAGTTATCATTAGAGGGTACTGTGAATAATTATACACTAACAAATTGGGAAATCTAGAAGAAATGGATAAATTCTTAGAAATATACAACCCATCAAGACTTAATCATGAAGAAATAAAAAATCTGAACAGACCTGTACCTCATAAGGAGACCAAATCAGTAGTCAAACACCTCTAAAAAAGAAAAGCCAGATGCCTTCACTTGGGAATTCTACCAAAAATTTAAAGAAGAATTAACACAAGTCCTTCTTAAACTCTTTCCAAAAAAATGAAGAGTAAATACTTCCAACTCATTTGGTAAGGCCAGCATTATCTTGATACCAAGACCAGACAAAAACTGCAAGAACGCTACAGATTGATATTCCCGATGAGTACTGATGTAAAAATCCTTAACAAAATATTAACCTACCAAATTAGCATATTAACAGAATTATATGCCATGACCAAGTGGGATTTATTCCTGAAATGCAAAAATGGTTCAACATATGAAAATCAATCTCTATAATAAACCACATTAATAGAAGGAAAGACAAAAATCACCTGATCATCTCAATTCATGCAAAAAACATTTGACAAAATTCAACACTCTTCCATGATAAAAACACAAAACTAGAGATAGGGAGAAAACAAATAAACAAACAAACTACTTCAACATAAATACCAAGCCCACAGCTAACATCATACTCAATAGCAAAAAACTGAGTTTTTTGGGGTACTTGGGTGGCTCAGTCAGTTAAATGTCCAACTCTTGGTTCTTGCTCAGGTCATGATGTCAGGATCATGAGATCAAGCCCCATGTCAGGCTCCAAGCTCAGCACAGAGCCTGCTTGGGATTCTCTCCCTCTCTCTCCCTCTGCCCCTCCCCCCTCCTATGTGTGTGTGCACACTCTCCTTTCTCCTAAAATAAATAAATCTTTAAAAAAAAACTCAGCATTTTTCCTCTAAGATCAAAAACAAGTCAACGATGCCTACTCTCACCACTTCTATTCAATATAGTAGAAGTTGTGGCTAGAGTAATTAGGCAAGAAAAAGAAATAAAAGGCATCCAAATTGGGGAAAAAGTAAAAATATCTGTGTTCACAGACAGCATGATTTTACATACAGAAAACCCTAAAGAATCCATAGAAAACCTGTTACAACTAATAAGTGAATGCAACAAAGTTCCAGTATACAAAATCAATCCACAAAAATCAGCTGTGTTTCTATACACCAACAATGAATAAACTGAAAAGAAAATTAAGAAAATATTCCCATTTACAATAGCATCCAAAATAATAAAATACTTAGGAATAGACTTAACCAAGGAGGTGAAAGACTTGTACAGTGAAAACTACAAAATACAAAATATTCCTGAAGGAAATTTTTAAAAAAACATAAATAAATGGGAAGATATATCATGTTCATGGTTTGGAAGACTTAATATTATCCAGACTCGATGCAATCTCTATCAAAATCCCAGAGGCATTTTTTTGCAGAAATAGAAAACTATCCTAAAACTGAAAAGGAATCTCAAAGGATTCCAAAGAGCCAAATAATCTTGAGAAAGAAAAAACAAAGCTGGGAGCCTCATATTTCCTGATTTTCAAATATATTACAAATATATTTCAAATACATTACAAGGCTACAGTAACCAAAACAATACAGTAATGGCATAAAGACAGCTATATGGAACAGAATAGAGAGCCTAGAAGTAAATCCTCATGTGTTAGGCCAAATGATCTTTGATAAGGGTGCCAAGGCTACACAATGGGGAAAGGATACTTTCTTTAACAAATGGTGCTGGAAAAACTGGATATCCACGTTCAAAAGAAAGAAAATGGGCTTTTACCTTACACCATATACAAAAATTAACTCAATATGGATTAAAGACCTAAATGGTAGACCTGAAACCACAAAACTCCTAGGAAAAATAAAATAGGGAAATGCTTCATGACATCAGATTTAGAAATGATTCCTTGGATATGACATCAAAATGACAGACAACAAGAGCAAAAATAGACAAATGGGACTATATCAAACTGAAAAACTTCTGTGCAACAAAAGAAACAATCAACAGAGTTAAAGGCAACCTATGGATTAGGAGCACATATTTACAAATGTCTATATGCTAGAGGGATAATAGTCACAATACATAATGGACCTCTGGAACTCAACAACAACAAAAATAACTCAATTATAAAATGGACAAAGGACTTGAGTAGACATTTCTCCAAAGAAGATATACAGATGACCTACAAAGATACGAAAAGACATTCAACATCACTAATCGTCAGGTAAATATAAATCAAAACCACAATGATGATGGTCATAATAAAACAATAATAATAATAATAATAATAATTACTGTTGGCAAGGATGTGGAGAAACTGGGACCCATGTCTGTTATTTTGCACTATTGGTGAGAATGTAAATGGTGCAGCCCCATGGAAAACAGTACAGTAGTTCCTTAAAAAAAGTGCAAATTGACTTATCAAACAAAGGAAATCCTATTATATGCTACAATATGGATACACGTTGAGGACATTATGCTACATGAAATAAGCCAGTTTCAAAAAGACAAATACCACATGATTCCACTTACAAGGGATATTTAAAGTAGTCAAACTCTTAGAATGGTAGCTGCCGGAGGCTGGGGGCAGCTAAGAAAGGAGAGCTGTCATTCAATGAGTATAGAGTTTCGGTTTCATAAGATGAAAAAGTTCTAGAGATCTTTTGCACAACTATGTAGATACAGTTGATACTATTGTACTGCATACTTTAAAATAATGAAGAGGATAAATTTTGTGTTATGTGCTTTTTACCACAATAAAAATCAATAAATATATGGTCCTTATTCATCTTCCTACGTCCGAACGCCATCCTCTTCACAATAAAGAGTGAGCTATCTTAACCAGCCACCGGCTTTGCCAATAGGGCTTGTTTTTAATGAGGAGAAGAGAGACGAGGAAGAAACGATGACAATAAATACACACAAGAGTTGCCTATGTTACTCTGTCTCTCCTGTACCAGCTAACCAAATATGTGGGATAGAAATGGGACCCAACGGGGTCAGATACTGAGATAAAGGGATTTTTCCCATTGTTTCTAGCTCCTTATATTCTTGATTACTAGAACTATACCTAGGGAAACAATAATAAGTAATGATTTATTGAATAATTATGTGTCAGCCACTATGCTGTGCCATTTATACATATAATTGTATTTAATAGTCAAAGGTTTTTCGAGATAAGTTAAGTGCCTAGCCAAAAGTCACACAGTAATAAATGACAGAGCAAGGATTTGCACCCAGGCCTGCCTGGTTCCCAGGCCGGTGCTTTTAACCACAGGGGAGAGAACTCTCGTTGCCACTGTATAGTCACTACGTGGCTAGATCATCCTGCTTGCTGGATATGGGAAGAATTCAAGAGGCAGAACACAAATGTGGTCCTTCTTTATTTGCCTGTTGCATTTCCTGGTACTCTTACTGCAGATAAGAACTACTGTTATCATTACTACTTACTATTGCTACCACTAGTTACTGAGAATCGGGTTTTGTTAGATATTGTGCGAGGCTTCTGTAAGAATTTATTTTCCTCATTTCATAGATGAGGAAAGTCAAAATTCAGAGAAGCCAATCATTTGCCTCAGGTCACATTAGCTTATAAGGTGAAGACAAATTTAGAGCCCAACACTGACTCAACGCAAAATATGTTATTAGAGATTTGGATGCTAGAATCAAGACCACATTAATTAAGTTGACATATGACACTAACTTGTGCATCGCCCCTAACTCTTTCAAAGCAAAAAAAAAAAAAAAAAAAAGAGTGGATAATGTTCAGTAGAAATAAGACAAGACACTATGATATGACCTGGCAAAAGTAAGTGGGTCAGTGCCAAGTTCAAGAGTGTTTAGTCTCAGGGCAATTGGGGAGGTGTCTTACGTAAGCCAATATTCAATCCAAATGAAAATGGAAATAGGCAGGAACGTCCAGAGGGGTGTCTCCTTTTGCACCAAGAAGCTCTTCTAGGCAACATAGCATAGTTGCTAAAAGTGCCAAATATACATTAAAAAATCTATAAATATTAGATACAATTATTTTCTACGTCAAAATAATAAGTTAAACCAAATGATTCATCTGTAATTAAATAAATCAAATGGGGAAACTGCCAACTACCCACATCCTGTTAGGTGATATAAACAAAAAATAGCATGTTAAGATGTTGAAAATTTTTCTTTTTCGGTTTGATGCTCATGGTGACAGAAGTAGGATTATGTTCTCTTTCAAGAAATCCACAGATGTGCTTTGTAGAAGGTGATGTATCTATGGAGAGTTTTTTCTTTTTTAATTGAAGGATAATTTCAGAACAGTTTCCAGCCTAGGAAAATCTCATATATCTAACCTGTAACAGCCTTATTTCCCATCAATTTCCCACCTCCCCCTAAAGGATACTGGTACTATTGATAGGACTCAAAAGGTTTGTCTTCCCAGTTTCACACTGTTTTCATAATGTTTCAATCCTATAATGATCTTTCACTGCCTCTATTTGTTGAATGTATTCATATAACTCTTAAATATCCCTCTTCTATAACTCCTTTTCAAATATACTCAAGGAAATATAAGCAGCTCAGGGCTCCCTTTTTTTATTATTGTAGAATATTCATATAAGAAGTTCATAAAACATTTATATATTCACTCTTCCAAATATTCATTCTTCCAAATAATTCTAGAGCAAACATTCCTCTAACTACCACCCAGAATAAAAAATAACCTATTAGAATTATCCCGAAAGACCCATGTGCCCTTCCTTTGTTACAACCCTCTCCCTTACCAACAGAAGAAACCACCAGCCTGACCGAGTTTTATAATAATCATTTTCTTCTTTGCTTTATAATTTTCACCTAATGACATATCCCTAAGTGGTATGGTATAGTTTTATCACATTACATAAATAGAATCATACCATATGTATTATTTCACATTTTGCTTCTTTTACTCTATATCACACTTTGAGATTTAGCCATGGTGTTAGGTATGTGATTCATTTACCTCAGTTGCTATATACTGTTCCATTCCATGAATGTACTTCAATTTATTTACCTACATTGGAGTATAGATAAGACTTTTGGGTCAATTTCAGTTTGTAGCCATTCCGCCATGTCAATTCTTGCCCAAGACCTGGAACAATAATGCATGACATGTAGATTCTGTAAGATTTTTAACCTATATGTATGTGGTATTCACAGGGGATATATGGATGTATGTGTATATATACACATACATATCCTGCCTATGAATTTCAAACTTATCCTCTATATATTTCAAACTTAATACATAAAGTCAAACTACTTTTCCAAATTGGGCCAATTTCACTCTCACAAGCAGTGGATTTCCTCTTAATCTACATTCTCACAAACACTTGGCACTGTTAATTTGTACAAATATTTCAGTAGGCTGAATATACTGTGGTGACTTGTAATGGTTTTAATTTGTATTCCTGTGCTTCTTAATGAGGTTGACATCTTTTCGCATGTTTATTGACCATTTAGATATCCCCTTTGGGAAGGGCATTTTAAAAGCCTTTTTACTAACCATTTTATTACAGAGTTGTCTAATTAATTCTTATTATTTATATAAGAATATTCATTTCTTTATAAATTATGAATACTTTATATAGATATAGCAATACTATATTTTGTATATTCTGGTTATATATATTTTTTAAAAGATTTATTTATTTACTGAGAGACAGTGCACGAGTGGGAGTGGGAGAGGGAGAGGGAGAGGGAGAGAGAATCTCAAGCAGACTCCACACTAAGCACAGAGCCTGACCAGGGGATCAATCCCAGGACCCTGAGATCATGACCTGAGCAAAAACCAAGAGTCGGACGCATAACCAACTGCACCACCAGGCGCCCCTGGATATATTTATTTCTTTAAAAAATGTAAACCAGGAGGGCACGTGATGTGATGAGCCCTGGGTGTTCTACGCAACTGATGAATCATTGAACACTACACCTGAAACTAATGATGTATAATATGCTGGCTAATTGAAATCAAATTTTTAAAAAAATCTAAATCAGTGTTATACACTATGGTAGCCAGTAAGCACATGTGGCTATTGAGCCCTTGAAATGTGGCTAATGAAGGTAAAGAACTGCTTGGTAAAGTTAATTAAATTAACCTAATTTAATTTAATTTAAATAGCCACATGTGGCTACTGGCTACCATACTAAACAGTGCAATCAATCCTAAATATGAGTCTTTTGTCAGCTATATATCTTATAAATATATATACCCACTCTCTGTCTTTTCACTATCCTTATGGTATAATGACACAAAAATTATAAATGTTATGTAGTTGAACATATCAAACTTGCTCTTTATTACTATTAATACTTCGCTTTATTTAAAAAAAAATTTTCCTTCTCCAAATTCAGGAGATATTCTTCTTGCTTTTATAAGGTCTATAGGTTTACCTTTCACATTTACATTTCAAATCTACCTAGAATTGGTTTTTGTATGTGCTAACAAGTGAGGAACCTTTTACATTTCTTTTATATAGATGCCCAATTTGCCCAGCATTAATTATTAAAAAGTCTATCTTTTCTCCACCAATTTGCCATGCTGAGTTTTGGTACAGAGACTATGTAAGCCTCATTTTAAAAAATATGAACAAAACACCAAACCAAAACAAACCAAAAAACTCGGGACTGTCATGTCTTTTTATATTATCTGGAAGAGTTTACGTAAAAATTTTCTTCCTTTAATGGTTGACAAAACTTTCCAATGAAGTCCTCTGAGCCTGGCATTTTCCTTTTAGGAAGATTTCTTTTGCTACCAATTAAATGTTTTAAAGATTATCCTAATCATTAGGTTGTATCCTCACTTGTGAATCAGTGTTGGTGAGTTTTACTTCCTAATAATTTTTCTATTCAACTACATTTTCAAAGCCATAAGCATACAGTTTTTATAATAATTTATCTTTTATTTTTTGTAGCATTTATAATGTTATCCTCTTTTTCATTCCATAGAGTTATTACATGTGGCTGTTATCATTCTTTCATGGCCAGTCTTGCCAGACATTTTAAGTGTGTAAGATTTTTTTTCAAAAAAACTTCAGATTTTGTGAATATGTTTATTACCAATTCCTTTCATTTATACTGTTATCTTGAGTCCTTCCTTCTATCCATGGTCTTCTAGATTACTTTATTTCCCTTTAGCTAACTTCATGAGACAAATGTCTACTAATTTTCAGCCTTTTTTGAAAAATATAAGCTACAAAGACCATAAATCTTTCTCTAAAGACTGTTTTATCTGCATCCTACATGTACTAATTTGTTACTGTTCAAATCAAGGTAGCTTCTGAGCTTCTATGATGACTTCTCCTTTAACACAGAAGTTTTTTATCCCAAATATATCAGATTTTCTGGTTATCCTTTTGCTACTGATTTCTAGCTTAATTGTTACGCAGTGATCAGAAAGAATAAGGTCTTCTGACCTTGATTTCATGCCTTTGAAATTCAATGAGATGTGATTTAAGTTTAAAAATGTCTAAATGATCAATTTTTTAAATGTTTCATATATGCTTGAAGAACAGTTGTATTCTGCACCGTTTTGCTGCAGTGGTCTGCGTATATCTGTTATGTCAAGTTTGTTGATCATATTGGTTGAATCTTCGACATCTATATTGCTAATTGTTGGCCTGCTTTATCTGTGACTAAGGGAAGTATTTTTCTTAAATCTCCAATCATAATTATGCATCTTTCTATTTTTCTTTCAGCAACTTAATTACTAATTATATCCTATATTTTGAGGTCATATCACCAGGTTCATATAATCTAAAAGTTTTAGATCTTCTTAGTATACTGAAATTTTCATCATTGAAGTGACCCATTTGTCTATTAATATCTAATATTAATACAGCCAAATCAGCATTCTTTTGGTTAATATTGCATGGCATATATTTTCCATCCTTTTATATTCAGTTTTTCAGTGTCCTTATGTTTTAGCTATGTTGCTTGTAACATATAATTAACAGCATATCATTAGATTTTTTAAATCCAATCTGAGAATTATTTTTTTAAGTAGAGCATTTTTAGTTTCTGTAATTAATGGGCTTAAATTTATTATATTTTGTTTTCTATTCGTACTGCCTGAATGTGTTTTTTCTTTCTCTCTTTCTTTTCCTTCTTTTGGATGACTGAATATTTTTGTCACTTCTATTTCCCATCTACTAATTGTAAGTTACACTCAGTTTCTAATGTTTTAATGGTTATAGTTGAAACTAAAACATGTCTATTTAATTTACCAAATTTTAAAGTTAAAATTTTTACCCTTCTCTCAGAAAACAGAAGAATCTTAAAACAGTTTAGTCCCACTAACCTCCACACTTATACATTTTTGTTATGTACTTTTCCCACTTTTATCGGTATTACTCATTTTTATTTTTCTTATAAATGGTTAATACTCATTTTAGACTCAATATTTTTTCTTCATTGTGCATCTCGGACCTTTCAGCTTAAGCTTGTATTCCTTCTGCTTAAAATATAACCTTCAGAATGCCCTTCAGTGTTGATGACTAAAATCCAAGTTTTTATTTTCCTTAATTTTCTAAACTTTAACCTCATTCTTAAAAGATATTTCTACTGTTAAGAAGTTCTAAGGTACTAGTTATTTTCTTTCAGCACATAAACTTTCTACTATCTTCTGGATTCTGCTGTTGCTATTGGGAAGTCAAAAGTTAGTCTGCTGATCATTTCATTATACTAATCTATCATTTTTATGACTTCTTTTAAAACATTATTTATGTAGTTGATTTTCTGCTATAATATTATGATATAATTTTAAGGCAGAAATCATTTGGAAACCTAAAGTAAAAATACATTTATTTGTGTTTCTTAGTATTCATTATACCTCTTCAATCTGTACATTTGATCTTTTCTTCTTCTAAATCTAATTTATAATGTAGATAAATATAAATATAGATAAATACAACTAGTTTAAGGTCATGTTTTCAGGTGTACACAAATTTAAAATTGTTACATAACTCTGGTAAACTACACATTTTACCCTCATGATGTGATCATAGGATCTATGGCATTATTTCTTCAAATATATTGCTTCTACCTGTTCTCTCTCACTACTCCTAGAACTCTGATCATAGGCAGAAAAGGTCTTTACCTTCTCACTTCTCAGTCTACTCTCCATGTATTTTAACCTCTCTTCTACATTTTCTTTTATCAAGGAGGACACTGGGAGGGTCTCTCCCTGCTGCCTTCTAGATAATTCTTCTGATTTATCTTCTAGTCCACTAATTCACTCTTCCGCTGTGTATAAATCTGCTATTAAATCAGTCAGATGGTTCTTACTTCCAGTTATTTTGTTTTTTACTCCTAGAAGTTCTAGTTGGTGCTTTTTTTTCACCAATAAAAATTGTCTCTACTTTTAAAAAATGAGTAGTTGAGCTCACGAGTCAATCACACAAGTGCTTTTCTATAAGATAAACATGATGCTTCAGACAGCTTTACGCATACGACCCATTTCACCACAGAAAATATGTAAAAGTACACCCATTCAAGGGCAGAGAGCTAACATCAATAACATTTTAATACTTCATCAAGGAAATGGGAGTAGGACTATAGTGCATTTTATTGTGAGTCCAGAGTGGTGACTAATATAAAACTACCAGTTCAGCTGCTACCGCTGTCTGGGTTCACACTGAGGCACCAGCACTTCACCTGCCTTGCTTTTGCATCCGCAGTACAAATATCAACACAGTGAAAAAGACAAACAGTATCTTTGTATGATTATGATAGTCTCCCAAACCTACAAGAGAGTCTCGGGGGAATCCCAGAAGACTGAAGACTACACTTTGCAAACTGTTGCCCTAAGGCGATACTTCCATTTTTAAAAAATACACATTGATACGTAACATCTAGGTATTTATGTAGCATACACACATAAACTGTGAGTTAGTCCGTACTGAAATCCCAGATCTACCGTTTGCTAGCTGTGTGACATTCAGTGAATTACTGAAGCTCTGTGAGCCTCAGTTTCCTCAAATATAAAATAAGAAAAATGGGGCGCCTGGGTGGCTCAGCCAACTGAGCATCTAACTGTTGGTTTCAGCTCAGGTCATGACCTCAGGGTCACGCGATCAAGCCCCACATGGGGCTCCACTCTCAGCGTGGAGTCTGCTTGAGATTCTCTCGATCTGCCCCTTCCCCCACTCACCCATATGCAAGCCTGCTCACTCTCTCTAAAATAAAACAAGAATAATAATAGCTCCTGTTTCATAGACATTAAAAGAGATTAATTTATGTATAGCATTTAGCAAAAAGCCTTACAAATATTAACAGCTCAATAAAAACTGTTACCATTAACAATTACTTTTTAAGTTTTTTAAACTAATTAAACTATGAAGGTATGTTTTCAGAAGAAAATGCTACAATAGCCTCTCAACAATTTTCTAAATTAAGAACTAGGAATACTTGGCCCCGTTTACAATCTTAAGTAGCTTACCATTATGCAATTTTCATTACTGATTATACTTTCATTCATGTTTTGATAGCACAGTTTTCAATACTGTACCTGTTTAATTTAAGCATATTTCCTGATTTACGAACAGGTTGGGTAGTTAGTTCCTGGTTGAGCTACCCTAAAAATGGTGACATTGTCTAATGTCAGTTATGCTTTCTGAACCAATTATATTGGATGACTACCCATGATAGTCTAGAAATTGTTGAATATATAATACCCAATGTATCCCTGAGATGACGGTGTACTTTCAGAAACACAGGTCTAGACAAAGCCTGAACAATAACAGAACTATCCAAAGATCTAGATTCGGTGGAAAATTTACTGGTGAGGCAGCCACTGGATCTGATGTTGGGTTCACTAGTACTGACCTGTGGGCTGGAATGCAGCAGTAATACCCGGGTGCGCCATTATCTAGTCCCTTCAAATATGAGCTGAGGTCTCCCCTGTTCAAAATAATTTGCAATTGCTGCTTTTGAACTTGATACCTCCGCAACAAAGATCAGCTCGAGCTTATCCTCCTCCTCATTCTCAACCTCTTAATTTCTTCTGCCGTGGTTCCAGCTCTTCCTCACATTCCATAAACAGTTCTGCCATTTTGAATAAGTTTTTGGCTGAAAAGAGTCGTGGCCCATCAATTTGCAGAGCTGGGTTTCTGCACACGGTCACCTAAGTACGTGTGACTTCAGGCAAGGCATTAAGTTATACCTCAGTTTTCCTTCCTTTTCTCCCCTTAACCTGTCTTGTATTGGTTTAACTTGCAAGTACCAGGCACTGAACCTGGAGCACAGCTGATCCCTGAGGAAGAGAAGAAAGTGGAGGAGGAGAAAGATGGGCATGAAAACCCACAGAAAATCTGGCGCAGACAGTGGCTCCCACGGCGGCGCAGGCCCCTGAGCGGTAGTAAGGCGGGGTTCCTGTGAAAACGACTCTGCCTCCCCCAAAAGCTGGGCGGCAGCCTCCTTGGCTCGGGGCTCCCTTCCTTCCCTGCAAGGTGGGAGGCTCTCATGCGCGTGCGCTGTGAGGCACGCCCTGGATGGCTGAATCCCCACTCCCGCCAACAGCGAGGCCCCGCCCTGCTGGGCGTGCTGCCTGGGGGTGCCCACCTGCTCCCTTCAGCCCCGGGCAGTAACCCCTAAATCCCTAGTTGATGTTTTGGTTTTTTACGAATCTTCTAGAATATATTCTATACTTTTCTGGTTTCTGGAGATATTTTTAAGCTTGCCTTTTACTTCTTTAAATACCAGAAGGATAGTTATCTATAATACATATCTGATGATTCCGAAGGCTGGAGGGTTTGCCGATCTGTCTCTGCACTCTGGTGTTTCTTCTGGTTCGTGCTGATTTTGTTGTGTGCTAGTTATCTCTGAGGGTACCGCTCACTACCCTTGAGAATGGACGGGAGAAGTAGGTCCCAGTAGTCTAGGATGAAGGTGTCTTCCTCCAAAGAAGTTTGCATTTGCTTCTGCAGGGTCCCTAAGACCAGGAACCCAGAGCCACCTCAAACTAAATCCCGGGCCAGAGGGTTCTGGACCATCCTTTTATGCAAATATGGGTTGTGAGTACTCAGATGGGCTGAGCCTGCTGTTCTTACAACTTCTCAGAGACAGGTTTTCTTTCGCTTCCCCACCTCCAGCTCAGTCAGGAGACTGCTCTCTACACTTGCCTGGTTCAGAGATTTCAGCATAATATGGAAGGGTTTTCCTAGGCTCCCCATTTGGACTGTGTTCCAAGTTTTGTTTTCTGCCCTCTCTTGCCAGGCCATCAAGTTTCGAGGATCAGCAAATTCCAGTGGGTAAACAGAGCTCCCAGTGCTTTTCCCAGCCTTGGACTTCAGCCTCCCAATTCCTTATTCTCTTTTAGCAACTCAATGCTTTTAAGATATCCTTTTTATCCAGTATTTTAATTTGTTTTTAGCCAGAGGGTCAGGCTGATTACCCAGATTGCCATATTCCTGGAGAAGAAATGGCATTTCTTTATCCTTTATACATTCCAGCTTGTGCCTGGCCTCCTAACTACAAACAAATTCACAGGCACTCCTGTCCTTCAGTATCAAAATGTAAAGTCCAAGCCCACTGAAGGGCAATGCTTTACCACCCTTCCATCTACTCCCACTTTTTTATATACAGCTTTGCTACATTCAATCAATTTCAAGAACAACATTTTGAGTTTCAGGAGCAACAGGTTGTGAAAAGACAATCACCCATTTGATGATATAGAGATGAGTGGTTATATTCTAGAAAATGTGCGGTCTTTTCACATGGTCTGTTGTAGGTGGTTTATGTGCATTTGAGTGTGTGTGTTTGTGAGTGTGCATGTGCACACTTACACATGAGAGAGAGAGAGAAGGAGAAGGAAATGTGTGTATTTAGGATTTATTCTAGCAGAAGCAGTTCCAGTTTTGCTGTCTATAGGGCTTTATGACTTGTGTGAATGGGCATGATGACAATGACTTCCTTGTCTGGATAATCACAATAAACTGTTCTAAAAACGTCGTTGTCACAATGTGTATACAATCCAAGAACCAGCCCCACAGTGAATAGGATTAATTCATATCATCATAATTTGTAATTTTAAATAATTCACATCTTCTATGTATAATTTAGACACTGTGTGCATGACTCTTACTGAGAATAATGTTTGCAATAGATCTCTCTCTGTGAAGATACAGCGTAGCAGGTTACTTGGCCATTAGTTATCTATGCAAATTGCTTAATATCTTTAGTTCAGAGGCTTCATTTGTAAATCAAAGGACATGGACACGAAGTTGTGTAAGATTCCTTCCAGCCTCACATTTCTTCCAAAGATTTATTTGTAATATGGAGAGCCATTTAGAAATAAGCTTTTTGCATTAACTAGTTACATGCAACAATAGACAGAATCTTACAGATAAGATAGGAAGCAAAAGCCACCAGACACAAGATAACCTGCCGCTGGATTGCCTTTACATGAAGTTCAAGAACAAGTAAAACTTACCTAAGACTGACGGAAGTCTGAGTAGACTTGGAAAGGGCATGAAGGAACTCTCTGGCATGTTGGATATGGTTTATATCTTTATCTGTGGGGTGGCTGGACAGATGTATTCATATGTAAAAATCCATCCAACTGTGCACTTGACACGGTTCGCTTTACTGTGTGTATATTATGCTTCAATTTTTTTAAGTGCATAAACAAGAACTCAAGAAATTAAAAATGAGACTTTATCATCTCATCTCGATGTTTCTTAAATTCAGGAAAAAGTAATTCATCTTTTTTTTTTTTTAAAGTAAATGGCATTTTACTTACTACTGCCCATGAATGCCTTACTTGGAAATGTGTACAGTATATTTTAAAATCTTAAAACTTCATTTCTTAATTTAAAAAAAAAATCTTTTTTAAGATTTTATTTATTTGTCAGAGAGAGAGAGAGCAGAAGCAGGGGGAGCAACAGGCAGAGAGAGAAGCAGGCTCCCCACCGAGCAAGGAGCCCAATGTGGGATTCGATCCCAGGACCTTGGGATCATGACCTGAGCCGAAGGCAGACACTTAGCGTCTGAGACTCCCAGGTGTCCCTAAAAAAAAAAATCTTAATTCAACTTTCACCAAATCAAAATGCCATCCTCAGCCATTCTACCCCACTTTCCAGTTCTTCTGAATTCATGACACTGTATACTTTACTTTTCTAAACTTCACAGGACTATCTATGCCATTTAAATCACTCTAGAATGTATGTAGTTCTCTATCAATTTCCCTCAGCCAAGGAAAACATAAGAAAACCACACATAAAAATACAAAAGAGTTCCAAATTTGAAAAAAAAAATTATGATGCTCAGCAGTCATAGGAAATGCTGGAAACTATTGTTAGACCCATGTACAATTTTGAGACAGCCCAGCCTATTGAGAATTGCCAGCATTATCAGGCACTCACTGTGTATCAGGATAAAGAGCATTTAACTGCCATGATGTCAGCAGATAACTGTAACACTTCATAAGACGGATACTAATATTATCCCCATTTTACGGATGAGGAAACTAAAGATTAGAAGGGTTTCAAGATTAACCCCATTTTATACGGCTAGTAATTGGCAGATGGTGGATTTAAACTCAAGAAGCTTGATTCCTCCACGAAGATTCTTAAATATCACACTCTGAAGTCCTTCCTTGCGATGAATTGAATGTCTCTCTTTACCTTGCACAGAGTTCTGCTCCTTGGGGAGACACAGAACAACTCTAATCCCCTGCCAGATGACAACAATTCACACACTGGAAAAAACTCCCGCCCTGCCCTGCCCTTCTCTCCTACAAGTTAAAAACACCTCTTACTTCTACCATTTTTCATGTGACTTATTTCAAGTCACGTCCCCTTGCTCGAGACGTCTCACAAAATGTACCCAAGTGTATTCGCTGATTGTCTGGAACTCAAGACAGGACCTTCAAACTGGTCTGATAAGAGCACAACACCAAGCAGACTGCTAGACAGCTCCAAGAAAAGGACCACTTTAATGGAACCTAGAAATGCGTGGTGAGCAGTGGACGTGAGCCGGAGAAGGAGCCCTGGGATTATGTGTACACGCAGTGCACAGTATCAACCGGCCCTGGCTCATACTCTGTAACGTAGAGAGGCTCCAGGAAAGCAGCACAGACTTCCGCCTCTCCTTCTACCTCCTTTAAGCTAGGTCAAAACCATTGATCCCTGGGCAGCACAAAGGGCGAATTTTGGAGCTCCAGAGTCCAAGCCAGAGATCTTCATTAAAGTTGACTTACTACTCTGTATATGTGTAGAAGTCCACATGAGAACCCAAGACCGGCTGTAAAACAGCCGGTTCTCACTCATGAGAACTCATCTTTGATAAGGACTAGCTGGGTTCAACACAGGGAGCTCAAAAGTCTAATGTTCATATTGTAAGGGTTAAAAATAATAGTGCCCTCAGGTTAGGGCCACAAGGTACATACGGTGTCTCCTGGTGATCCACAGCCCAAATGTAGGGGGAGGGCCAGAAATAGTGACTCTTGTTCTTAAATCCACCAGAACTTTCTGATCAGGCTTATGGAAGTCTCCGGGAAAAATATGAACTGGATTTATCATAACTGACAGGGGCCCAGCGCAGTCTGGAGCCCAGCACCGATGCACTGTGCAAACACATCGTATCCCGCGGCCTGATGGCGGAAGGCTCTCCTGGTCATTAAATCGCGACAGGGACTAGAAAGACTCAGGAAGAAAGAGAAAAGGCAGAGGGTCTTAAGGTAGGAAGGAACATCCTGGAGTAATAAAGATAAATGTGACAAGTAAGTGAACATGAGAGAAAAAAGAGTGTTGCAAACAAGACATAACTAATGGTAGTTATTCTGATTTATATAAATATCAGAAAAGAGAATAGGGACCTGAATTACAAAATATCAACCACCTTGGTTAAAAAAAAAAAAACTCTGTTTTTAAAGACAGGTTGATTGATTGGCAGAGATTACGGAACAACAAAGAAATATCACCTCTTGTATTTTAGGAAACAATCACCCAATTAAGCCAACTAAAATATTTACCTAAGAAAGCCAAGAGCAGAAGCCATTCAGATTATGTTTCAGGAATGGGTTTTAAGATGTTCCGAAGTTCAAATAATTGAGGTTTTTCGTATAAAACTAAACTTAGCCAACCTGCTTCCAAACCTACTTATTCCTTCACTGACAAATATAATAATGCTCCTGGGGCTCAGATCTTATTATTATTAAAGACTTATTAAGTATCCCTGGTGTGCTGAATGCCACACATAATAGATGGATGAATACACTGTGTGCCCTCCCTTGAAGAGCTTAGAGTCTTACAAAACTGATAGGACACACAAATAAACACTCCCAAATTTCTTCCAGAGAGTACTTTCGAGAGTTGATGCCATTATAATGCTTTGGTGTTAAGGTGCAAGGATGAAAAATGAACTGAACTTGTTTGATGAAATGGGACAAACACATGGATGCAATTAGTCTAGCGACATGCGGCCTTCTGTCTCCCTTCTCTCCAGCCCCAGAGAAGGTGCAGCGCCCCCCCCCCACCGTAGCTAATCCCTTTACGCCGGTCCTCCTCCGCCTCACCTTCCTGCCACTCTAGCTCAGACCTGCACCATTTCTGGCCAGGGTCACCAGGAAGGCCTCTCCTCCACGAGCTCTGCCACCAGATCACCCCACTCTGAGCAATCTAGGACACGATTTCCCAAGGAATTTTTTTTTAATAAAATGTAAATTTCACTGTGTCACTCCTCTGTTTAAAGATTCTTCAGTGGATTCCCACAGTTCTCAGGATAGAGTTCGAAGTTATCCCTTACCGTGACATCAAATGATCTTTGCAGTTTGCATTTCCATAAATTTTCATTCTCCTCTAATGGCATGACTCCTCAGGAACCCATCTACTCCAAACCTACCGCCCTTTACTTGAAGATTTCCAAATCTGTCGTGCTTTCTCGCACTTCCATGTCTTAACTCCTGCTGAAGGGGGCCTGGGGCAGCCCTGTCCCTCCCTCCTTAGCTAGCCAGCCCAAGCACTGCCTTCCCTTAAAAGGCATTTCCAAACCCCCTGCATGGCTCTGGGCTGGCCCTCCTCCTCCAGGCCCCCCTCTGCCCTTACAGAAGACCCTACAGTACCTTTACGGAGTCTTATCTGTCTCCTCCAGGAGACCAGGAACTCCTCTAGAAAACAACACTACTCAATATATTTTTATATCTCTAGCAGTTGGCACAGAATTTATAAGAAAAAAAAGAGATAATGAGCCTAAGGCAGAATAAAATGATATTTTCAAATAAAGGAATGAATGAATGATCACATAGTTGGTTCAGCCTCAAGGGAAAGGATTGGACTCCGAGACTCAACACCAATAAGTTGCAGGCAGGAGTGGGGGAGGGGAGAAGCCCCAGAAGTGAGCTGAAAGGGGACCTTGGCTGTCCGGGAAAGCAAATTCATCTCAGAAGTCTGCTCTGACCTCACAGCCTGGGAACCAGGAACCAACTCACAACCTTTGTACAGTTTGTGCCAATATTTATTACTCTTTACACAATTCTTCTTGGCTACCTGCTCACCTCAAGCAATAAATCAAAATCCTATCTTCTGGCTTTCTGGAAGGTCCTTCCCTTCCATGGCTTGGAGGGAGGATGATCTCTTCTCTCTCCCTTTGTCAGGACTCCTAATCTAGGCCTGAGGCTCCTCCATGGCCAGGGGCACACACAGGCACCCCCACAATGACAGGATGAGGGCGAAGACTTCGCACAGGATCCCGAGGGGTCAGCGAAGGGGTCTCTCCCTTGCCGTGGGTGGAGGGGCTGTGGCCGGGCAGAGGAAGGTATTCGAGTATCTGTTCCCTTCGGGCTCTTTCATTCTCCTCCTTCTCGGTTTTTTTCCACCTCCTCACGAAGAAAGCTTTTAGCTGGGAAAGGGCAGGCTTGACTGCCCAAGCCGTCAGGACAGTGAAGTCCTGCCACAGCAAACGGGGCCGCAGGCAGAGAAGAGGCTGGTGCTGACTCGCGGGGCCAGGGTGGGGGTGACCAGGGGGCAGGGACTCCCCGACCCCACGTGAACCGCCGCCCACATCTCCCTCCGGTGACTGCACCTGACACAGAGAGGGGGCTTGCTGCGGATGGCCCCTTGGCGGTGGGAGGTGGGGTGTCATTTAGACGGAGCTGATGCCACGGCCCTTCCATCACTGGCTGACATTCACTCGGGGTGAGATTCCGCAACCGTATGCAGAGAATAATAGCCAAGTGGGGTCCCTTGCCACTCACAGAGAAATAAGAGAAAGAGAAAAGCAGGAGAGAAGGGAGACCATCAGGTTAGAGAAGAAGGAAGGAGGAAAGGAGTGAGAGGGGAGAGTGAATACTTTTCATATGTTTAGGGATTAAAGGAAAGGATGTATGAATGACACTGTGTATGAATTAATACTCCAAAGGAAGCTACGTATTTGATATGATTTGCAGAAAGCCACCTTTAAGGTGTCAGAGAGCATNGAGTGAGAGGGGAGAGTGAATACTTTTCATATGTTTAGGGATTAAAGGAAAGGATGTATGAATGACACTGTGAGGAATTAATATTCCAAAGGAAGCTACGTATTTGATATGATTTGCAGAAAGCCACCTATAAGGTGTCAGAGAGCACTGTCAGGTCTGTGAGAACAACAGGCTCACCTGGGCCTCCTGCTCCACACTGTGTGCTTGAGGGCACAGGGTCAGGGCGTGTGTGATCCTGAACAATATACTTTCTCTCTCCAAGCCTCAGTTTCTTCATCCACGAAATGAGGATAATAATAGTATCTTCCTTGTACAGTAGTTATCTGGATTAAATGAGTTACTTATGCAAAAACACTTCAGAACAGTATCTGGCACACTCAACAGTACCTGCTATATAATAAATACTAAGTTTTCATCTTTGACTCTAGCTTCAGCAGATCCTCAGTCCATTCTTTAAGCTTCCCATGGAAGACAAATCCACCATAGCATCAATCTTTGACCACAGACCCTGAGCACGTGGTCAGGCACTACCCAGGCTCCAAAGGACGACTGGATGGAGCAAACAGGTTGATTTCTTCAAATTAATGTCTCCCCTTTTTCACTAATCATTCTTTGCCCACCTGTTCCATCCTCTCTCCCCAAACCTAAAGCCAGAAAAAGCACTGAACAGAAGAGTTAGAAGCAGTGGGTTCCAACTCAGACCCTGCTATTGTGTGGCGTGGCCTTTTATATATGACTTGATCCTCTGGGTCACAGTTTTCTCATCTGTAAAAAGCAAGCAAGTAGCCACTATTTTAGGGGCTGAAGTAAGGTAACAAAAGTGAAAGCAACCAGCCTAACTCCTGGCATGCGTTAGTCACACGATAACTTAGATTTCAGTTTGAGTCTCAACTCCTCCACCTTCTCTCTCTCCACTAGCTTTGTTTCAGACCAGCTAGTTGCACCCAAAGACATCACCCAACCCCTGGCCACGGGCAAACGAACACTATTCACTGACCTCCCTCTCTATTTTAAGCTGCACCCCCCAGGACTGCTCCTGGCCATTCTGGAAAAGTCAGGCATCTTGCAGATGTAACATTATAGGCTTCCAGCTCCTTGAAGCAGCACTGCCCAACAGCACTTTCTGCAATGATGACAATTTATAGCTGCAGTGTCCAACACAGCAGCCACCTGTGGTCAGTGAGCACTTGAGATGCAGCTCAGCAATGGAGAAACTGAATTTTTAGTTCATTTCATTTTAATGAATTCAGAGGTAAGTAGCCACATATGACCAGTGGCTACTATATACTGCATTGGACAACACAGCCTTAGAGCCACTGCCAGTTCTTGCCAAAGTACTAACTCCAGCCACTCTTCCGGGGAGCAAGACATCTGAACCTTCCAACCACCTGGCTGGTATCTCTATTTGGCGACTGCTACCTCCATCAAGGGCAGTGTGGTAGAGCAGGAGACTGAGGTCACTCAAAGGCTATTTCCAATGCCCTTCAATCCCAAGGCAACTAGAAGACTTGTTTTTAGAATGCAGGTAAAATCAACATTTCCCCCGGTTCACTGCATTTGGGGGAATATATGTAAATTGCAATTATCCTTTTAACAGTCCCTAAGGGTTTCCCCTGCCACCAAAGGATTACTCCGTAGGGTATCTCACCAAAGGGCAGAGCTTTCAGGCTGGCAGGGAAAGATCTGTGCACTGACTTAAGATGAGGGGCAAAATTCTGGGGACCTTTTTGAAAATTAGATCCCTGGCATTTCCATTTCACAGAGTCAAAATTCCACAAGAATTACTTCACAGTATTTTTTTACATTACTCTTGCCAAGATCAGATTCCAAGAAGCAATAAAGAATATTAAGTTAGCCTTTACTTTCAATCGGAAAGTTTGTTAGGTTTGAAATCATCTACAAATTATCATCTTTGCCAAACTGAGATTGGCCCTAAGGGATTGAGAGAGAGAAGACTCACCCTCTTGTTTGGAATGCGTGAGTTTCATGACCTTCATTCCAAGGTGCTAAATGTGTTGTGTGGATTATTCTCAGACACTTGCCCTAGACAAAAAGAAAACAAAAAAACAAAAACAAAAAAGCCCTGGCCCAAGTAAGAGGAATGGGAATGGGAGAGAAAGCCCATCTGCTCCCTTGATAAATATCTATCTAGTCTTTACTATGTGCCAGGAAGGCACAAATGAAAATGGGGCTCCAAGCTCTGTTACAGACAAATCTATAAACAAGTAATTACCACACACAAGGTACATTGTCCACACAAGCTGTTTGGGAACACAGAGAGCAGAGCAGCACGTGCCACAGGAAAGTCAAGGAAGGCTTTACCAAGAGGTAGCCTTTGAGCTGGGACTGAAGAATGGATAGAAATATGCCAGGTAAGGTTGGGAATGGGGCAGCTATGTTTAAGGAAGAGGATGTGGGAGAAAGTCAAAAGCACAGAGGGTGAAATGAGCCTTCTAAACTGGGGGCAAGACCGAAAACTGGCCCCATTTCATTCTGGAGCCTCTCAGTCTTCCCAGTCTTTCCCAGTCCCCTTGGCCCTCTTCCAAATCCACACAGCCAGTCCAAGAACATCATGTTGCTTTGGGTCACAACCCATCATAAAAAGGCTCCTGCCTGTTTGGGGCCTGCAAACAAAATCCCATGATCCTACTAATTGTAGGGGCTAAGGGCAGGCTGCCCCAAAATGTGCTACTTTGCCATGCAGATTATTTTGAGCTAAAATCAAAGCCCAAAAGGCTCAGGAAGAAGTCCACCTAATTACTTGAAAGGAATTTAGATAACAGAACCTGCTCTAGAAGGGAGCTATCACCACAGATAACTACAACATAGAATGAACTAGGGGTGATAGACAAGAAGGAATTTAACAAAGTCAGCTTGTTAAAATTTCTTTGTATGTCCCATTGTTTCTGAGGCCCCGAAAACATTTGTTTACCAGACATTCACTCTTTTTCATCTTCCTGTGAATTGCTTCCCTTCCCTTCAAAGTCCCAAGCCCCTCCCAGCTTCTCCTCAGTTCAGGATGACAAACATATCTCATTTTGCCTGACTGTCTTTGAAGTCACATGTCTGTGTGGATTCCCCATATGTACAATATGAAATTTGATTTTCTCCTCTTAATCTCATTGTCTCATGTCAATTTAATTCTTAGACCAGCTAGAAGAATCTTGAAGGGTAGAGAAAAATTTCTCCTCCCCAAAATAATCAAGGCTGTTGCTGCTTTTACAAGCCCCAGCAATCCACCATATATGTGAACGGTGTTTGCTGTTTCTTGGAAGAGACACCTAAAACCACCACTGCAGGTAGCCAGCTCACCATAGGATGATGATCCAATGAGTTTTGAGAGAGCTGGTGACAATCAGAGTGGACTGATTATGTTGGGAAGTGTTGCAGTACGTTCAAAAGAGAAGAGATGCTACATGACAATGAATTTAACGAGAGTAATGTCAGGAGGCTAAAAGCGGCTGTAAAGTACAGTACAATAGAATGATGCAGGGTAAGAGGAAGGAGACAGCAATGACCAAGGCAAATGTGGGCTCGCTGGAAATTTTTCTGACATGCCATTAGAGTCTTAAAATTGATCTTCTAAGCCACATTTAGGAGGCCAAGTTTTAAGAAGGTAAATTTACCCCCAACTTCAGGAGGAAGCTGGATATTCACAGGAAACTATGCAATATTACAGCTGAATATATATTCAAAACTTGCCTATAATGGTTGGATGAAAAACATATGTTTCATTCTGCGAGAATATCTCATTCTAAGTGACAACTCCAGAATATACAAAAATGTTTCTTTCTGCTTTCTTATTATTCTATATGCTAGAAAACATCAGATTTTTTGTGCAGGGTTTTTTGTATCCTCTTTTAAATTAGGTCACCTCACCAGGCTTTTTTGGACCTGCTGGGTGGATTTTCCCAAATAAAGACATCACAGTGGTCATCTGGCAATATCAGTGATAGAATTCAGGTCCCCAGAAACTGGAACCAAGTAGGGCAGCACTGGACTGGCCATCAGGTATCCATCAGATTTAGCTTTTGAGACCAGGTCCCCCCTTTTCTCCTGTGTATTTAAAACAGACAGGTCTCTTAACTTCTCTGGACCTCACTTTTCTAATCTGTAAAAGGGGAATAGTAATTAACCTCATGAGGTTGCTGGGAAGATTAAATACTATGGTATAAGGTAAAGCATATGAAAAATGGAAGTCAGTGATTTTAGTTCAATTGACTCTAATAAACGCCATTCATTTATCCATTAATAGGAGTCTGAGGGTGTGAAATCCGAACACACTGAGTGAAAAAATATCCACAAAATGCCTGGCTTCTGATCCCTCACCTAATTATCAGTCACAAACAGGATTGACCAACCCAGTTCCTTTTCATTTTCTATTCATTTCACATTCTGCAATGAGACACTGATTAAGGAAAAAGAAAGTATATAAAAGGGATTATTACTTGCTCCCTCCACTAATAAACCTGTGGATAATTGATTCACAGACCACCCATTATGAAGTTGGGATCTTTTCCTATTGGATTTGTAGTTCCAAAATGGGTGACTTTATCAAAATAAAGCTGGAAAAAGATTCCTTAGCCCCTCCCAACTGTGATGTCTTTTGGAACAACTGCCTTAAAAGTCAGCTTTCTTTCTCCAGAATCCTTCTCAATCTTCCCACCTGCTCAAAACTACTGACAGCCCAACCAACTTATTTTTATTTATTTTACTTATTTAATACCTCACTTGTTCTTAAAAAGAATAAAGACTTCTAATTCCACCTAATAAGAGAGATTCACCTGCTTTCAAATCCCCCTTCTGAGGAATTCCCACAATGAGCCAAGCTCCTCTTCTTCCACATGCAGAACCCAAAAGCTCTATATTTACCTGCTTGATTTCAATGTATTCACATGCACATAACCAAACCTTCCCATAAATAGACATGCAGATCTGGCCATCTTTATCTCCAATCTTATGAGTCATAGCATCTAAGTTTGGTACTTGGTGACCTTCTGAATGTACCTTACAGTTTAGGGTTCTAGGAGTCCCAATATACAACCCATATGGAAAGCAAATAAAACCAAGTTTAAGATTATAAACTCCTATTCTTCATAGATTTTATTCCAACTATCCCAATAAAATACTTACCCATATAAATTAAATCATTTGTTTCTCTCACAACTTTCCTAAAATTCAAACTCCTTTCTAAACTAACATTCCCTAACACATACTTTATGGAATGGTCCCAACATTTTGGAAATAATGTCTTTGTCTGACATGAAAGATGCCAGCTAGAGGCCACATGGCATTTTTTTTTCTTACAGGTTTAATGACAACTCTAAAAATAACAACAACAACAAAAAAAAAACCCCACATGATACCATCTTTTAAAATGGTCTATCAGGGGCGCCTGGGTGGCCCTGTCGTTAAGCGTCTGCCTTCGGCTCAGGGCGTAATACCGGAGTTCTGGGATCAAGCCCCACGTCAGGCTCTTCCGCTGGGAGCCTGCTTCTTCCTCTCCCACTCCCCTGCTTGTGTTCCCTCTCTCGCTGGCTGTCTCTCTCTGTCAAATAAATAAAATAAAATCTTTAAAAAAATAATAATAAATAAAATGGTCTATCAACTTAAACTAATTCATTCGAGTAAAAAAATGGTGATATTCATGTGCAAAAAGGTAGGGAAGCATCAAAATGAGCCAAGGAAA
Organism: Ailuropoda melanoleuca; assembly: GCF_002007445.2. Lineage (NCBI taxonomy): Eukaryota > Metazoa > Chordata > Mammalia > Carnivora > Ursidae > Ailuropoda > Ailuropoda melanoleuca. The sequence continues at coordinate 13,115,094 of NC_048233.1, forward strand.
ACTTCTGACCAAGATCTTGCTTGAAAGTTAGGAGGTGAAAAAGAGAAGTCTTCTTGAAAAGGAATGGAAAGCCCCCTCTCCCCCAATTCCAAAAGCCAATGGGAGCTCAGGGATTAAGAAAAAACAGACCTTTTTCTTTGGGTCCATATCAGAAGCATCTTGAAAATGAGATCAGTGATGTTGCAGATGAACTGGCTGGAGCATTTAACTCCCTTCACCACAGGAGAAAGATCACATTCCCACAGAGGAATACACTACAAAATCCTTTCAATCAATTCAGCTTTTCACCCTGTGTCTCCCCTAAAGAGCTTATCTCTGGAGAGGCCTAGGATGATAAAAAGCCCCCAGAGGAATTCAAACACAATCCTAAGACTAACAGCCCTTCTCCTCCCTTAAAGAAGGGAGTGGGAGAACCAAGAAGGTAAAGAGCAGGAAGGTAAAATAAAAAAGGAGGAAAGTCAATAAAACTAAATTTCCCCAACTCTGTTATGCCTGTCATTCAAATATCATTCCTTGGCACAGTAACTTCTCAAGGGGAAAGTTTAAAGGGATAGAGCTGCAGCAGGGAAAAACAAGGAAGGAGATGATATTGCTTTATCCTAGGCCAAAATGTCGTATTTTAATTGCACAGGAATTTTTTGTTGGTCCCCAGCACCATTCTCATCTCTAAGCTCCCTCTTGCATGCCAGGTCTCTAAAGCCTAGAAGCTACCTTTTCTAAATGCCCTTGCTGCCAGGTTTCTGGTTAGACTCCACCAGGAAGGGGCACTACAGTAAGATGGGGAAGGCAGAAGAGAAAGAGAAGCCATACACTCAGGGGACAAGTGGAGGAAAGCACCTGGGCATTGGCACGTGCCTCAGGCATCTCCTGAGAATCACCCCCTTGTTCAATGCAGTCCCCACACTTACATTTTTCCTGAATGGGGCTTTCCCTGGCCTCCCCTCCCCCAACCTTTCAACAGTTTTGTGAGCCTCAAATTCCCGGTATTAAACCACTTCCTATTCAAAAAGCCATGGTGGTTTCTGCGGATCCTGACTGATACACTGGTCTCTCCCATGCTTCACAAATTGGCCCCATAGCCACCCTAAGGGCACCAGAGACCTATAAAAGCATGGGGAAATATGGCACACATTCTTGAGTCTTACTTCCGTAGCATCTATTTTTAGGAATTGATTTTTATATTAAAATAACCACTGAAATACTATGAAAGAAAGAGCACTTGAAAATAAAATTTTAGGATAAAATACAAAACTTAAGAGAAAATAACTCCTACAGAAGTCTACTTTGTACTCTCAGTACCTGAAGTTCACGCTTCCACCTTCTGCAATGATGACTATCTGGTGCAAGACTTAGAGACACAATGTACATCTATCTATCCTTCCTTCCTTCCTACCTACCGACCTGAGCTTCTCATGAGTTCTGTTCCAGAAAAGGTTCTAGATGGTACAGCAGCAGTAGGCAGGTTGAGTCTATACACTCTCCATGAATTGCACAATCAGAGCATGCAGCATTCAATTAACTGACTTTCTATATCCATCGTAGCTTACCCACTAGAATGCAAGATCCCTCATGGCAAGGGAGGCACCATGTTTAAGCTCTGCATTCTGTACTGTGTGCCTCCAACAGCGCCTGACCCATAGTAAGCAGTCAATCTATATCTCACTCACTGCACTGAGGAATCAGTGAATAGATGGCTAGGTAGCTGAATACTTACCTAGCACAAGTGCAACATGCCATAGAGGTGAACGTTTGTAAAATATATATTACCAAATGTGAAACCTTACGCCAGTTATCTTGCCCCTAAGTCTCAGGTTCTGCATCAGGAAAATGAGGATAATAATTGTACCTGTTTCATAGGGTTGTTAGGATTGGGGTGAAGGTTTAAGAGAGATGATCTGGGCAACGTATAAGGTGTCTGGCACAGAGTAAGCTCCCCCATACACATTAGCAATGATCACTACCTATTTTCCCTGGATTTGAATACCCTAAAATAAGCTTAGATTATACAACTATACTGAGTCTAATTCAATCTTTCCTCAATGGTTCAGAGAGCACTAAAGTGCTTCAGCAGGTCATTTGAAATCGAAATTGTGTCTCCAGTTCATTAGCCAGAATGGCAGATCGCAGGGTGCCCTGGTCATCCCAGCTCAGGCCCTCACCCACACAACCGAAGCTGGCTAGGAAAAGCTGATGTTTTGACCACATGGCAGCCTTCCAAACTGAACTGTTATTTGGGGTAGAATTACAAAATTAGGAGAGGGGAGCACACAGTCAATGAAATAATACATTTTGACTCTAAAAATGAAACTGATACAGCAGCTCATGAAAGTTTATTCCTTACATGAAATTCGAACTGGCAGTTGTGTGAAGCTCATCACAGAGGCTAAAACCTGACTAAAGGCAAATGAACAATTATCAATGATAATGTACATAGTCAGAGGAATGCCTGGTGGGGAGCCTGTGGCACCCGTGGTAGTCTAGTTTTATTTAACATCTTAGTTAATGATCTGGAAGAGAGATAAACAGAAGACAAAAGAGGGATGCTGAAGTGGACATCTGTTGGCTTTGCCTGCCCGGCACCCCCTCTCCTGCCGGTGGTAACACCCAAGTTGCGCGTTGAGAAATCCCGTTCCCCCAGTGAGTAAAATCTCCATGGAACTGTCAAACAAGATAGCCCATACTGGGCCAAAAAGATGCCCTCCCCCTGGACTCTGAATCTTAAGCCGAGTATCACAAAAACTTCAGACACCATAGAACCACTAAGAATCATTTGTTCCAATGGAAGATCTCTGGGAGAAAAGAAATTTATTCATTCCTGTTACCTTGATCCTTGGACTCTATGACTTTTTTCCCCTTTCCTTTGCCTTCAAGTCTAATATACGTCTTCCCCCACCTTATATCAGCCAATATCATCTTCTGTGGACAACAACCAGAAAGCTCAATGACTACAGACACAGCTTCTACTAAACATAGACAGAGTACGCACTCTGTTTATGTGGTCCTTCAGCAATTCCCAAGATCCTTTTCAGGCACTAGTGTAAGAAATACCACTATAGACAAAGCAAATGATTTAAAAATTACAGTGTTTTGATTCAACCTGAAAAAAAATTTACATTGACATTTTTTTCTGGGAAAAAGAAATGATTCTAATATTCACACAACAGAACAAATCACCTAACCTTAGAACTAAGGTGAAAGCAGAGAATCAGACAGGAGATTGCAATGAGATGAGGCACTTTTAAATGCCATTAAAGTTCTATATTGCATAACGTACAAAACATCAGACATTAGCAAAGTACAACCATGGTAAGTGACCTCTACGGTATATTGTCTGAATTATTAGGTACATGCCTTCTTATGAAGAGAGAGAGAGTAGGGACATAATAAACCCAATGGAGTTTAGAGAAGTGTAATAAAAATGCATCAGGCTATCCAGGATAAAGGGATGAACGCTAAGATAATACTAGCTTTGTCTTCCAGGAGCCCTGCTCTCCTGGGTGGAGAGCATGTAAGGAGGCCACCATCTTTGCTTGAAGCTAAGAGCTGTTCCATGATTAAGCGCCATACTTGCTTATTACCAAAAACACTCAGCCACCCAGGCTCAAAAGGGGAAATGAAGACCAAGGGGAGATGAAGACCAAGGGTGAGGCCAGCCTAACTTCAGCCCAACTGGATGTCCTCTGTCACCCAACAAGCCCTACACTGCCTCCATAATGATTCACCTATGCTGCTTTTGGGCCAGGGGACGAAACTGCCCCGTCAACAACGAAGAAGTCTACTTACTTGCAAGGAAAATTTGGAAGCAAAGAGGAATTTTCTTCTCATTACTGGAGAGAATCAAGACTATTTTTTAGTCTACAAGAAACAGGGATACCTACCCCTGCTCTTTCCTCCCAGAATCCATGAGCAATGCTTCTGAGGGAACCAGCCAGGGCAACATCCTGGCTGGTGCTGAGAAAAACCTAAAGTACACACTGCATACAGCATATAAAAGGAGGACATGGTACATTATATAGGTATAAACTATCTAGTATTGTATCATAGGGTCCCCAAGGAAAGAGATGGCAATCCCAAATAGGGAGAATGAGGCAAATTTAACAAAGAGACTATTTGTAAAGGTGTGAGCTGAGTCAAGGGAAAACAACAAGGTGGTTGATTAAAACCCCCTGGGTCTGGCAACAGTGGGAGCTGTTGGACTCCTGGATGCCTACAGAGGCAAGGTAAGGGAGCTAATAATGGAACTCTGCAGGAGCTGGCCCTGTGAGAGGGGTCACACTAGGGCATCTGTGGCCTTTAGGAGAAGAAGGCAACCATTAGCACCCCACAGCGTGATAGAGACAAAGTAATAGGGACAAAACTCAAGCCTCACGGTGCTGATGTTCTCTCTTCCCACGCATCCCACTGGCTAGTCCTAATCAGATCAGTGGGGGGCCCAGTGATCAGGTAAACCAGGTTCAGCCTCACAGTGGTTAAAGTAGAGTGAAAGGATGGACAGTAGATCCGGAGTGTGCATCCGTACCGACATCTGTATCTGTACCTCTCATGTCATAACGATATGCACAGATTCCTCAAAGTACACGATGCTTATATGTTAACTCTTCTATTTCTCTGTAGGATCTTCTTACCCTCTCGAAATGCTAATCTACAGTTTCTTTCATTTCCTCAGTTATAAAATTAGGGATTAGAGTGCAAAGGTGGTATTTTCTTCTTCTCCCCTATACATACCCAGGCATAGACACGGACAAAGCCTTCCCTAAGACTACAGTCATAAAGGAAAAATTAAGATAATGATAAAAATGCTAACTTCCCCGTAATAGCTCGAAGGAAAAAGGAAATCTTAGCTTTAACGACATATAAAATGCAGAATCCACGTATCCCATAATGTATGTCTGAAGCAAAAACCACCCCCATGCTAAGACGGACAAGAAGTGGCTGAAACAGCAGCCTTGCCTTTGTCTCGCATTGCCCACCTTGTCTGCCAGGCTCCGCCTTGGGAAGAGCTCTCAGCACCTCCCAGGTCCTGACCGCAGAGTAAGTTCAAGGCCTCGTGTGTGACTTGATCTAACCAGGACCCCCGTTCCTGCAAAATCCTCTTACCTAGCACGTGGCAGAGCAGGAATAACAGGAAGAAATTAAGGGGTAATTCAGGAGTGCTGTGTTAGAAAAGGCTCGAACAAAATGAGATCTGTTATGTCATGAAAGGACTGCAAAAGGAAGTAGGTCAGCTGTCATTTTTGAGATGTTTGCTGACAGAGTCTTCAAAGCACAGCTTCCTTTCCTGGGTTCCACCATTTTGAAAAGGAACGTGTGCCTGGCTCGGCAGGTCAGACCAGTACGTCATCCGCTTTAACGCTGTCCTGACGGTGGCACCAGCACATGTTTTATGAGCGAAGGCAATTCCCTGCCCTCCACAACAACCTCACATTTTTTGGAAAGGACCCCAAACACCCTGCATTTCCCTTGGGCCCTTAAAACCAAAGGAGCCCAACAGTCATCTTGCTCCACCTTTTAATTCCTGACTGTTAAAATTCAAGCTTTCTGAAACAGTTTCCAAAGCTATTAAGGCTATTAATAGTGAGATTTTGATGAGCTAGTTCAAAGTCAGCACTAATGACCTGTTGATGATTTTAATGGTTCTTGCAATAAGTACTGTGAGTGACCTATTGTTAGAATACAGAGCAACTGGCTTTTCCATTAATCCATTAACTCTTCGTTTCTCATAATTTTTTCCCCGACTAAAATATTTTCTTCCTTTCAATTTGAAGGGTTCATGGGAGAAAAAAAAAAAAAACCTGAGATACACAAAGAATAAACTTCAGTGACTAAGAATCAGAGGAGGCAAAGAAAAAGAGGCAAGAAGAAGCAAGATTCTGAATTCCTGTTTGTATGAAGTTGTGCTTTAGAGAGGAAATAAATCCAGCAGGGGCACACCCAGACCAGGGGAGAGGGCAGGGGAGGACTGCAAATTCAGAAGGCAGAAGCTTCGAAGGTGATGGAGATGGAATGATGGAGTCAGGGAATGGCTAGAATCCAGCATTTTTAAGGAGCTGCACCTGCATAGACTCAACTACAAAAAGCAACATCCAACCCCGGTTTGTACGCATAACTTCCAGTTCACCTCTTTTGTTCTGGACCTTGCTTAATGCCTGAGCTACTGAGCCTTGCCTGCTCATGTACTCTCCAGCCACCATCCACACCTAAGCAGTGTACCCATCCTTTCTTCCCAGACAGCTGCTCTCCTAGCTAGTTTTTTCTCTACCTGACAGCATACACTCAGAGACCACTTGGACAATGACCCTCTTGGCCCACCTCCTCCCCAGAACTGGTTGGTATGTGGAACCTGGATCAGAGCAGGGAAGGGTGTCCAACAACTGACCCGTAAGGAGTAGAGCAAGTCGGCAGCAAATGAACAAAGTCAAGGTCTTTATCTATTTGGCTCTGCCTATATTTTTAAGAAGACAAACTGAGGGATGCCTGGGTGGCTCAGCTAGTTAAGCGTCTGCCTTCAGCTCAGTCATGATCCCAAGGTCTTGGGATCGAGCCCCACATTGGGCTCCCTGCTCATCAGGGAGTCTGCTTCTCCCTGTGCCCCTCCCCCTGCTTGTGCTCTCTCTCTCTCTCAAATAAATAAATAAATAAAATCTTTTTTAAAAATTGTATAGAAAGCATTTGAGGAGGAATAGACGAGTACGAAAATTCACAAAGCAGGATACATGGCTGAGAGTATTTGGATGAAAGATCAAACAGGACAGAAAATAATATCACAGTTAAGAGCAGACCGCCAAGCATCTTAGCCTGACAGAGGATATCGAAAATATTTCCTGAAAGAGATCACAAAACTGGCAGAAAGGCAAGATATGTTAGTGATATGAGATTTCAATTGTTTAGACATGCTCGAAGATTAATTCTTTTAAAACAGAGCATCTGATTTTTCCTTCTGACAGCAGTGTTTCTCAGAAGGTTAAGAAATCTTTTGAGGACAGCTGCTAAAGGGGTTTATAATCTTCCTCCTCAAGAAAGCCCTAGGAAAGAGCCAGCCAATGTTTTTCTATAAAGTGACAGTAAATATTTTACACTCTGTGGGCCATGTGGTCTCTGTCACAGCTATTCAGTTTTGCCCTTATAGGGCAAAAGTACCACAGATAACGTGTACACAAATGGGTGTGGCTGTGTTCCACGAAAACTTTATTTGCAAAAACGAACAACAGGCCAGATATGGCCTATAGGTGGTAGATTGTCAATCTTTACCCTAGATAGTTATGTAGAACTAACAATATTCCTGTGACCAAATAATCCCATCCTACTGGAATTTGTGCTAGCTAAGAAAGGGATACTGTGGGAAGTAAGATGTGTAATTTAGTAAGATGATTTCTGAAGGAAAATTAAAAGTTGGGAATAATTAATTTGAGCCCATGGACATTTCTAAGAAGGCCACATAATTTAAAAGAGATGCAGCGCTTTCAAAGATTTTATTCTGGCTGTATAACAGCTAATAATCGCAATGCAAAAGATACTTAAGAGAGACTATATGGATACCCAGAAAGTTCTGAGATTAAATCAGAATATATAACAACATGTATAAGAGGATATACTCATAATATATAAAAACAGGACAGTTATAAAAACATAAGGATAAACTTGTAAGAAAAGTGGCTAAAGCTTAGGGAAAAAATGGTAAAAAAAAAACGAGTTAAAGCTGTGTTCAAAAGAAAATGGTCCAGGAAGTGATAGAAACAGCTTTGTATGATGGTGGGAAGTTAAAAGATGACAGAGAGAAGGCAGAGGCACTCAACTTTTATCTTGCTTTTCATCTCTTCTACCAAGGAGAATGATCTTCAAACTGAAAAGGGTAGGGCAAACATGGCTAAGATAAAACTGAAACCTTATGCGGGAAAAAGAAACAGTGAAAAAGCAGTCAGTCATTTAAACGTTAGGTACTGATCAGAACAATGGTAAAGCAACAATAGCTAGTGCTTCTTGAGTCCTTAGGAATCATCAGACTTCAGATGCATAAATTAGGTCCCCAAGACAATACTATATATAGTATATCTTATCATTTTTTCCCATTTTATGGATGAATAAATAAGAGGTTAAAAACTTGTCCAAGTCTCCAGTTAGTTCGTACAGAGCTAAGTACTGAACTCAGTCTAATTCAACTGAATTAGGTCTGACTCATAGCCAAGTCTTGTTTTTAAGGACATTTATATAACTGAAGATTTATTCAGGAATCGCTATCACTAATCCTTCAAAGGACTGGACCTCTAAACTAGAGAGTGGCATATGTATGACCAGGTCTACCTTGCACAGATTCATAGAAAAGCTCTATTTAAAGAAAACCACAGACCCAAAATGGAGTCACTTATGCTAGGCAAAGTGAGCAAACCAGGGCTTAATATCTAACCTAACTGCAGCTTAAACTTCCTCCAGAATTCAAATCAAAACCACACTGAGATACCACCTTACGCCAGTTAGAATGGCAAAGATAGACAAGGCAA
>NC_048233.1:13123688-13289604 GCF_002007445.2 Ailuropoda melanoleuca
GGTGATTAAAAAAAAAAAAAAAAAAAAAAAAAAAAACTTCCTCCAGAAATATCTTAACCAGTCAGTCAGGAATTTTCTGCTCAGCACCGATAAAGTATTAGTCACATGGGCCCGCTCCATCCCCCAAAGGAAGATGAGACAATCCACCTAATAAGAACCCCTGCCTTACCCCCTAAGAGAAGGTGACCTTGCCTGAAACATTTTCTTCTCTTTTGCTAATAACTTCCTTGTACCACCTCCTTCCTATAAAAACCTTTCACACTGTACAACTCCTTGGAGCTCTCTACTTGCTAGATGGGCTACAGACTGATTCATGAATTGCTCAGTAAAGCCAATTAGGTCTTCAAATTTATCCAGTTGAATTTTGTTTTTTAACAGCTCTAAAACAGATCTGTTAAACAAGTGGCTGGTTTAAAAGAAAAAGAAAGAAAGAAAGAAAGAAAGAAAGAAAGAAAGAAAGAAAGAAAGGAAGGAAGGAAGGAAGGAAGGAAGGAAGGAAGGAAGGAAGGAAGNAGAGAAAGAAAGAAAGAAAGAAAGAAAGAAAGAAAGAAAGAAAGAAAGAAAGAAAGAAAGAAGTGAGAGAAAGAAAGAAAGAAAGAAAGAAAAGAGTGAGAAAGAAAGAAAGAAAGAAAGAAAGAAAGAAAGAAAGAAAGAAAGAAAGAAAGAAAGAAGTGAGAGAAAGAAAGAAAGAAAGAAAGAAAAGAGTGAGAGAAAGAAAGAAAGAAAGAAAGAAAGAAAGAAAGAAAGAAAAAGAAAGAAAGAAAGAAAGAAAGAAAGAAGAGAAAAAGAAAGCTGTGACCACCAGGAATCAGCACAAGTTCACTATTGGTCCATTTCTGCCCTAGCCATCAGCCAGGAATCATAGAGTCCTAACAGCATAGTCTCTGCCCACCTCCACCTCTGCGTCTGGGAAAGCCAGGCCCCATGACATGCCAAAGAAAAGCTTCCCCACTACTGATGAATATCTGAAAACAGTCTTCTGTCACATACCTGAGCAAAGCCCTGAGTGTCGACCAGAGCATTAAGCGTCAGCCTTCCTCTGTCTCCTATCTCCTGGAAATACCAGACTGCCTCAGTAACCTGCCCAGACCCCCATTTCCAGGATCCCATGTCAATGGTTTGAATCCTGGTTCTGCCATTTATAAGCAGTCATGAAACCTACAGTAAGCTACTTAAATTCTTCGATGATCAGTTTCTTCACCTGCAAAATGGAGCATCCTAGATAACACAGGTTACTGTGATGGTTAAGTGAGAAAACACATATTAAGGACTGTGAAAACCACAGTACAGTAAACAAATATTAATTATTACAAGTTATTATTAACCTTATTTTTTAAATAAAAGCTTATTATAAACTTTGTTCATAAGATTGCCAGACTGGTGACACAGAGAAATGTAAATATAAGGAATCTTTATTTCAGTGGAGCATCTGTCCAAGTTTCCCATGAGATCTTTGAGGCCATGACAGAGGATGGTGGACAGAATAATGGTGCACTCAGCAAGGTTCACAACTGGATGAGACAAATGGACCAACCCAGCTTGGAATGAGCTTTGGGGAACTGGTCCAGACACACCCAGGTGACAACAGCATCTACTGGCTCTGCTGAAGCAAGTAAGAACCAGACCCTCTGTCCTTGTGTGGCCTCCCTCATGGCTGAATTGTGTTTTCAAAAAGCCTTTGGCCTGTCTACAGTTATATTTATGTATCAATAACTTATAATTTATACCCACCGACTTCCACAAAATATGTGAAAGCAAGTAACATGTTTATTAATGACTTAAGGCATATGAACCTGCTTATAAAAAGATGGGATCAATCCCTGAGTGACAGAATTTGGACCCAAAATAGACCTTGGCAAGCCAAATCAAACAAGATGAAATACAACAGTGACAACCATCAGGTCTAGCGCTTAGATCAAAAAAAAAAAAAAGTCCATAAAATAACAGGAAGGAGTAGCTTTGAAAGAGTATGTGTGTTAAAGATTTAGAGCTCTTAGATAAGTTGATATCAATCAAAAGTTCAATGGGGCTGTCAAATAGAAAAAGAAATGCAATCTATCTTAGGCTGTAATAATAGCCGTAGAATACTCAGAATGAAGGAAATCATTTTCCTGATATATTCTACATGGGACAGATCACACATGGAGTACCATATTCAGTTTCGGACTGGATGTGACTAGAAACATCTGAGCTCATTTAGAAGTGGTTTGACCAGGAAGGATTGAAAAATATAGAAAAATCTAAAAAGTAGATCATGTTAGGAACAGTTGAAAAAACCAATATGTATAATGTGTTCAGAAGAAGACAAGAGCTGTCATCTCCTCATACTAGCAGAACACTATTCACTCATGTTCCATTCTCCCTTTAACCCTCTCCTGAAACTGCTTATATAAAGGTCACTCGCGACCCCCTTCATACCACCAAATCCAATGGCCAATTTACCACCTTCTCTTCCTCTCACATCTACAATCAACAATGTTGACTATCACCTTATTTGTGAAATACTTTCATTGGTGGCTTTAACAACATTAAAGTATCCTGGTTTCCTCCTACTTTGGTGGTCAGTCTTTCCTATCTTCTTCTTGCCTCTTCCCCTTTTCATAACTTCTAAAAATAGAATGCCATAGGGCTCTCTATCTGACTTTTTTTTCCCCTCAGCTACCTAGGCTCACTCTCTAAGTGATCACATCCGAATTCATAGCTCTTAATACCATCTCTATGCTCGTGGCTCCAGTCCTGATCTCTTCCAACCTGAAGGCTCAAGTAGATGTCTAAATCAGAAATATCTCAAAATAATTCAGACAAAAAAGTACTGCGTTTTTTTCTGCACCAAAATTATTGCCCCTTAAGTCTTCTGTATCTCAGTTAATAGCAACACCATTTACCCAACTGCATAGTCACCCAGAATTCTTCTCTTTCCTTCAATCCCTTCCTTTTGCAATCCAGCTGCAGGTTAAGTCAGCACTACACTATAATAAACATATATCTCGAATCCAACACTGCCCACCAGCTCCACAGCCTTAATCACCATCCATTTCCCACCTGGACTACAAAATAGCCTTACATACTGTTCACATTATTGCTAGACTAAAATATAAATCAAAACATGTCTTCCAACAACTTTCTATCACACAAAATAAAAAGCCAAGCCTCTTATGAGGACCTAAAAGGTTCCACATGATTTGGCCTCTATCTACCTCTTCAATCTCAATTTTTAATATTCTTATGTTCACTATACTCCAATTACATTGACCTTCTTGCTACTACCCAGACATGCCAAGCTTGTTCCTGTCTTTAGGCATTTGCCCTTGCTCTTGGTTCCCTCATGGATTACTCCCTTTGATTTAACAGGTGTCACCTCCTTCAAGGTCTTCCATGACTACATTATCCAGAAGGGCCCTGAACCTCCTTCATTTTACTTGAGGAATTTAACATTATCTAAAATTAATCATGATTATCATGCTTTTTTTAAAAGATTTTATTTATTAATTTGAGAGAGAGCACACATGCAAGCAGGGAGAGGAGCAGAGGGAGAGGAACAGGCAGACTCCATGCTGAGCACACAGCCCGAGGTGGGGCTTGATCTCACAACCCTGAGATCATGACCTGAGCCAAAATCAAGAGTTAGATGTTTAAACCACTAAGCCACTCAGGCACCCGAAAATTATATAATGCTTTTACATGATTAATATCTGTGCCCTTCACTTGCAAATCAGTTGTATAGAGCAGAGCTTTTGTCTGTTTTCTTTATCACTGTATCTCCAGAACCTAAAACAATACCTACCACTTAGGCAATGGTAAATGTCAATTTAATCAATGATTGCCCTATAAATGGGAAATTGGACTAGCTCATAAACTCAAAAGCCAAATTCATTCATCTGCTAACTTTTTATCATCTTACCCAACTCTGAACCAATTCCTTCCTTATTTGCCTTAGTTTTGGAAAAATTTAAAAAGTCCTTTTTGGAATCTTACTGTTCATGCTTATCGAGTACATAGCACTTGGTACAGAATAGGCACTCAGTTGATGTTTGTTAAAGTGAACTGAACTGAACTGAATAATTCAATTAATAATAATAACTCTCAGAGAGAGAGAGGGGGAATAAAGAGAATTAAGGAATACAGAAGTTAGAAGGAGGTGTGTTTTTGCTGCATATGTAAGAATGTTCAGGGATAGGTGGGTGGCTCAGTCAGTTAGGCATTCAACTCTTGATTTCACCTCAGGTCATGATCTCAGGGTTGTGAGATCGAGCCCAGCATCAGGCTATGCGCTGAACCTGCTTAGGATTCTCTCTCTCCCTTTCCTTCTGCCCCTCCCCACCAACTTATGCATATGCTCTCGCTCTCTCTCTCTCTCTAAAAAAAAAAAAAAAAAGAATGTTCAGTTATTATTACCTCATCAAGCAGTGATCATTCTTACAGGCTTTCAAATGGAGGCTGAATGGCTATCCATGAAAGGTATATACGAACAGCTCCTGTATCAGGAGAAAGAGCAAAGTAGATGATGTCTAACATCCAAGTTGACAACTGCTTAATTCAGAGAGGGAAGAGAAGAAGAACTAACAAAGTGCCAATAAGATCTAGAGAAGAGGACAACGATGACAGAGTTCAGTTCCAATAAACTGATAGCAACAGTAGCTGGGTTGTAAGTGATTAACAGATAAGTAGATACTGAGGAAATAATTCCAGCCAAATGATGATTGTTGGTGTAAATGGAGATGATGGTGGCTCAAAAGGCTAGGTCAGGTTTCAGCGAGGTTTTTAAAAGGAGATTGAAACATGTTCAGAAACAGCAGGACAGAAGAAACTGGTTAAAAAAAAAACCCATAAGATAGCTAGGAATAAACTTAACCAAAGACGTAAAAGAACTGTACTCTGAAAACTATAGAACACTTATGAAAGAAATCGAGGAAGACACAAAGAAATGGAAAAACATTCCATGCTCCTGGACTGGAAGAACAAGTATTGCTAAAATGTCTATGCTACCCAGAGTAATTTACACATTCAATGCAATCCCTATCAAAATTCCACCAGCATTATTCACAGAGCTGGAATATACAATCCTAAAATTTATGGAACCAGAAAAGACCCTGAATAGCCAAAGGAATGGTGAAAAAGAAAAGCAAAGCTGGAGGCATCACAATTCCAAGACTTCAAGCTGTATTACAAAGCTATTAGTAATCTTCAAGGCAGTATGGTACTGGCACAAAAACAGACACGATCAGTGGAACAGAAGAGAGACCCCCGAAATGGACCCTCAACTCCAGTCAACTAATCTTCAACAAAGCAGGAAAGAATATCCGGTGGAAAAAAGACAGTCTCTTCAACAAATGGTGTTGGGAAAATTGGACGGCCACATGCAGAAGAATGAAACTGGACCACTTTCTTATACCATACACAAAAATAAATTCAAAATGGATGAAAGACCTCAATGTGGGACAGGCATCCATCAAAACTCTAGAGGAGAGCACAGGCAGCAGCTTCTTCAACCTTAGCTGCAGCAACTTCTTGCTGGGCACGTCTCCAAAGGCAAGGGGAACAAAAGCGAAAATGAACTATTGGGACTTCATCAGGATAAAAAGATTTTGCACAGCAAAGGGAACAGCACAACTAAAAGGCAAGGGAGAAGATATTCACAAATGCCGTACCAAATAAAGGGCTAATACCCAAAATCTATAAAGGACTTATCAAACTTGACACCCAAAGAACAAAAAATCCAGTCAAGAAATGGGCAGAAGACATGAACAGACATTTCTCCAAAGAAGACATACAAATGGCTAATAGACACCTGAAAAAATGCTCAACATCACTCGGCATTAGGGAAATACAAATCAAAACCACAATGAGATACCACCTCACATTGGTCAGTATGGCTAAAATTAACAACCCAGGAAACAACAGAGGATGAGGAGAAAGGGGAGCCCTCTTACACTGCTGGTGGGAATGCAAACTGATGCAGCTACTCTGGAAAACAGCATGGAGGTTCCTCAAAAAGTTAAAAATAGAGATACTCTACAACCCAGCAATTGCACTACTAGGTATTTATCCAAAGGATACAAACAGTGATTCAGAGGGGTACCTGCACCCCAATGTTTATAGCAGCAATGTCCACATGAGCCAAACTATGAAAAGAGCCCAGAAGTCCATCAACAGATGATTGGATAAAGAAGAGGTGATATATATATATATATATATTATATAATATATATATATATATATAATATATATATATATACACATATATATATAATATATATATCACGGAATATTACTTAGCCATCAAAAAGAATGAACTCTTGCCATTTGCAATAACGTAGATGGAACTAGGGGGTATTATGCTAAGTGATAAAAGTCAGAGAAAGACAAATGCCATATGATTTCACTCATGTTTGGAATTTAACAAAACAGATGAACATAGAAGGGAAGGAAAAATAAGATAAAAACAGAGAGGGAGGCAAACCATAAGAGACTCTTAACTATAGGGAACAAACTGAGGGTTGCTAGAGGGGAGGGGGTGGGGGGAAGGGGTCACTGGGTGATGGGCATTAAGGAGGCACTTGCTGTAATGAGCCCTGGCTGTTATAAGCAACTGACTAATCAGTAAATTCACTCCTGCAACTAATAATACACCCTATGTTAACTAAATTGAATGTAAATAAATTATTAAAAAAAAGAAAGAAAAAGAAGAAGAAGCAGCTGGTGAAAAGGGACAGCCTGGAGGTACAAGGATGGAGCATGGGCTTGGGAGTCCCTATCGGCAACAGGATTAGCCCAGAGGAGCCTGGACTCGGAAGCTAGGATTTCCAGAGAAGGGATGTGTTGAACTGAGAAGGAAGAGAAATCCCCCATCATGAATCTCTGCAAAGGTTTTGTTGTATTTCATTCATTCATTCATTCATTCATTCATTCAGGTTTACTTGTTTTAATGCAAGGCTCTATTTCAGAGGTATCATGCATTCAAAAACTGGATGGTATCGGGGCAGCTGGGTGGCTCAGTTGGTTAAGCATCTACCTTCGGCTCAGATCATGATCCCAAGGTCCTGGGATCGAGTCCTCCATCGGGCTCCCTGCTCAGGGGGGAGTCTGTTTCTCTCTCTCCCTCTGTCTGCTCCCTCTCTCTCTCTCAAATAAATAAATCTTAAAAAAAAAAAAAACTGGATGGTATCATGGAAGAGAAGTCCTGACGCAGAGAAGGCAGAAAAGCCTTTCTTGGATGCATATCCTAAGCTTCCACCAGAAAGAGAAAGACGAGCTAAGGGCAATTTCCAGAAACGAGAAAGATTCAGAGAAATGCTTGGCCAAGAACAAAAGGCTTGGGGGGAACTCTGGTTTTAGGTTTAGTGGTCAAAATCAGGATGAAGTAGAAAATAGTCTAGTCTTATATTATGGAAGCCTAATTTCTGTGCTATCCTGATCCAGGTTAAAGTGAGTATAAGGCTTGCATTTAAAACTAGTGACTTGTGTGTTGGCACTCCAAGACAATAGTAAAGTGGTGTTTGAACTCAAAGGGGCTGTGTGTGTGCGTGTGTGTGTGTGCCCACAGCTCCTGCTGGGCAGCCCTTCCCCCATAGCTACAGTTCTTCTACCAGTTCGTCTCCCCTTCTTCCCCGAGCCAGGGCTGATAATGGCTTCCGACTATTGCTAGTCCCAGGACTGTTACTGATCAGGGCAGCTGTGTCCCTTATTTCTTCCCACACCTCTGTAAATAGTTCCTTTATCAAACTGTCTTCAACCAAATCTTCTGAGTTTGCCACGGTCTTTCTGCCAGGACCCTAACTGAAACACGAAGGCCTGGAAGATGGCTCTTCCCTGGGGCAGCACCTTCTATCCAACCAATTTCATGTGACAGCCATTTTTCTCCTTTATTGGTCACTACTTGAACTCCAAAAGCAGCAGATTAATTTAACACCAATCTGTTTTTGTTTCGCTAATTACCCACTGAATCACCATTTCCCCAGGCATCTACCTGATACAGCCCCACCCAAATATCCTCACATTTACAATTCTAGCCTGATTTCACCCTCTACCAACCCTGGCTTCCCAAAGGCAGCCATATCCAGGGCATAGCTCGGTATTGTTGGGACCTCTGCAGAGAGGGCATCACCCTACCCAAATAGCTGAGGCTCCTAGGTGGGCTCCTGCCCTGCAGAGGAACTGGAAGGTAAACCAAGAAAGCAAAGCGGAAGCCCCATGGTGGAAGGAAACCGTAAGTGCTGAAGGGAAGGCTGTAGGTGCGCGGCCCCAATCTACTCTGTCTGCCAGACCCCGCGCTTGGATCCACCTAATCTGAGCCAGATCCTATCAGCTGAACGGTTTAGAAGTACCTGCCCTGGAAAAGCCCAACTGGGGAGAGGAACTGATGCAAGCTGACAGAATGAGGTTCGCCCTGCCTGAAGGTGAACAGGACTGGTCAAAGTAACAGTGGCTATTTCCCTCCTCCTCCAAACTTCCCCCTACCCGTCAACATCTCCTGGTCATCAACCTACCCAAATTGCTGACTTTTCTGAAGCCATCTGTTACCATCATCCTGTTACCTTTTCAGGAGACTCTATGCCCAGAGAGGCTATGAACCCTGCCTCCCAGCGCTCCTATGTTCTCCACAGCGTCTAGAAAATGTCTATTAACTCACCGCCTCATCTCAGCAGCCCATTCAGTTATTCTCACAGACTCAAACCCTAATACAACTTGATGACCCATTCTTGCCCGTACTCCTCCTCTGTGAACGTCCAGCTCTCCAAAATCAGAAATATGTGCAATAACCAAATTGCCAGAAGTTGCATACCATTGTCTCTCTTACTCTCAGAAAATTATTTGGACACTAGGTTCGATAGTACAGTTTTTATAACATTATTTCATTCTCTCACAATAATCCTTAAGGTTGGCTACAACAGGTATGATGATTCCCATTTTAGAATCAATGAAACCAAGGCTCAGAACAGTTAAGTAATTTCCCCAAGATTACGATACTTGTGATTTTAAAATCAGATTAGAACCCAGGTCTCTCATCTGCCACCCTACACTGCTTCTCTGTTGGCATATCTCTTCCCCTAGGTTAACCCTCTGTCCTCCAGAGGCTATTAAATGATTATGACATGATGGGGAGACATAAGAAGGCATCTGGCCAAAATTCACAACTGTATCACTGGTGAGGAGCAAGACCCCAATACACATGGCTGAGTCCTAAATCTTGGCTTCCCCTTGCTGCTGCACACACTTGAGAGTAATGCTTACCAGCATTTTATATGGAAAGCATGGCTCTCAGTTCTGTTATAACCAAAGTCCTATGTGCTCACACATCCTTATCCCCTGGTCATCTGTCAAGGCAGCTGTGAACAGCAGTCAGAAAACAGTGTCTGCTTTGGTATTCTCCTTAGTCTATAGCTAAAAACCCCAACCGTAGGGGCGCCTGGGTGGCGCAGTCGTTGAGCGTCTGCCTTCAGCTCAGGGCGTGATCCCGGCGTTCTGGGATCGAGCCCCACATCAGGCTCCTCTGCTGGGAGCCTGCTTCTTCCTCTCCCACTCCCCCTGCTTGTGTTCCCTATCTCGCTGGCTGTCTCTCTGTGTCAAATAAATGAAAAAAATCTTTTAAAAAAATAAAAATAAAACCCCCAACCATAAGGCAGTAGCTTGACATCTTATTTCTCATGTTCCTGCGTCACCTGAATAGATGAAATGCTTATTCCCATTTACCCTCTAAAGAAAACCCCAAAGTATCTAAAAATGGACAGCCAAGAACGCCTGGGACTTTAAGACAAAGGTAACAGAAGGAATAGGTGGTCCAAAGATGAGAAAAACATATGAAAACACAAGATAAAGTTTGGGGTCTTCAAGAGCCATGGCTGAGTGAGTCTGGCTCTGCCTCAGCTATTCAAAAGACTAGTGAGTGTGTATGACCAGTAAGAAATCATAAGCCCTCTGTGCCTTACAAATCTTGAATATAAGCAACAGTTAGTAATTGTTATGCTAATAGGACTTACAAAACTACTTGACTATACACCAACTCCAGAATATATCATGGCCATACCTTCTCTTGGGGGTTCCCATGTGAATGATCATACTTGCATTTATGAAGTACTTCATCTCATCCTTAGCGGAGGGAAAACATATTTTATGTGATAAAAACAGACACTGCGTGATATTCCCAGAGCACTGGATATTGTCAAGTCGGGGAGTATGTGGTTTAAAAGCATGAACTCTCAAGTCAGATTGCCCGGGCTGAATCCAGACTCTTGGAGACTTGCTAGCTGGATTTCTTGCCACATGTTACTTAACCCTCTGCACATCAGCTTCCTCACTTATAAAACCGTGGTAACAACAGTACTAATTTCATGGCACTACAGTGAGAATTAAAAGAGATAATATACATAAAATAAATAGAAGACTTTCCAGCACAAGCTGCATATTCAATAAGTGCTAGCCATTACTGAAGATAAACATAAGGAGATGGCTTCTGCTTCTTGTGATGATGGAATACTGGGTACCAGACTAGCCCTCGTCCTGTAAACGACTACAAAACCGGACAAACGTATGAGGCAACAGTTTCCAGGCAATGTACAGAAAGCAGCACAGGATTTCAATTCCTGCAAAGAGGGCAACTCATGAGATCAGCCTGTGATCAGCCTGGCTTTTTGCCTAGAAATAATTTTCTGACTGGAGTACAGACAGCTGAACTCCCAGCTCAGCACAGTGGTCACACTACGCTAAGGAGGCACGGGTGAGAGTTGCTAGCAGCTAAAGCTGGAATCTGCAGGGTGGAGTAGCAGAGAGAAATGTACAGGGAGGGTCCCCATAAGTTCAAGATGAGATCTCCTATGAGTCCATGGCTGAGGGCTGGGTATACAACTCAGGTCAAGACACCCACAATTTTTCTAGATAGCAGCTACTACAAGGTTGAAAGTAAAACACAGATACTAGAGGTTGAACACCAGTGGGAAAGGGAAGTGCTTGAGTCTGTTGGAGTTCCAGCCCTGCCAGAGGAGAGATTCCAGAAATGCCACTCCCCTAAGGAGGACTACCCCCTAAAATAAGACTTACTCTAATCTCACCCTAATAAAGACTAAATCCAAACCCCAACAAGATTCACAAAAAGGTGGAATTTAGATTGAGTTCCACCAAGTTAGAGGGACTTGGGAAATGCCATAGGCTTTCTGTAGGTACACAATAACAATGCATAAAACCAAGCTTGCACATGTTCAAGGTGATCAGCCAGCACTCAAACTGCAAGACAAGAATTAATACTTTTCCAAGGAAAATAACAGAATCCAGAGTCTCTATAACACATTATCCACAATGTCCAGCATTTGTTAATAAAATTACATATACAAACAAAGAAAATGGAAAATGTGATCCAGATTATAGACTTGGCAAGCAAAAATCTTAAAGCAGCTATTAGCATCTATAATAAATGTGTTAAAACAAGGGAAAATATGTTCAAATAATTAAAGGAAAATATGGTCTTAATGAGTGAACAAATAGAAAATCTCAGTGAAAGAAACCATAAAAAGATGCAAATGAAATTTAAAATGAAAATTAAAAAGTGTAATAACTAAAATAAGAACAAAAATCACTGCATGGGCTTAACAGAAGATTGGAAGTGGCAGAGAGTTGGTGAACTTGAAGACAGATTAATAATATCATTGATTTATTCTTTCCTTTTTTTCGCCCTGGCTCTCTGCCTAAAGACAATTTCCTGACTGCAGTAAGGAGAACGAGAGTCCAAGAACAGCACAAAAATAAAGAAGGGGGGGTGGGGAACAGAATAAAAATGGAAGAGCTGCATATTGATACTTGGCACAATATCAACTGATCTAGCACACATATAATTGGAGTCCCAGAAGATTAAAAAGCATGAGATTGAAGCAGAAAAAAATATCTGAAGAAATGACAATCAAAATCTTCCCAAATACAATGAAAAACACTGACTTATAATTCCAAGAAGCTCAGCAAACCCCAAACGGAATTAATATAAACCCGAAGCAGAATCACATGTAGGTACGCCATAATCAAACTTCCGAAGCTAAAGAAAATGACTGTTAACCAGAGACAATGAAACAATATTTCCAAAGAGCTGAAAGGAAGAGGGAAAAATCATCAACTCAGATTTCTATTACTAGAAAAAGAAATCTCTCAAGAATAAGGGTAAGAAAAAGACATTTTTGATAAATAAAAGCTAAGTGAAAGGATAGACGGGAATTAATACCAGCTTTTAAAAAACTTAGATCTATGGGAAGAAGTGAAGAGCACTGAAAGTGGAAAATAAATAGTAAATATAAATGACTGGGTGGTCATTCTTCTCATAATCTACATAAAATAACATTGTTTATTAAAGCAAAAATGATTATGGTATATGGCAAGGTGTGCGACATGTGTAGAAGTAAAAAATAGGACGACAGTCTTACAATGAACAAAGTGGACGGTTAAACGAAATTTTGCTGCTGTGAGATTACATTTGTGAAGTGGAAAGCAGGAATCAGAAAACAGGAAGTGGGAGCTAGGAAGTCACTGGTGTGAAGTAGGAAGCAGAAAGAGGGGAAACAGGAAATATGCAATGTCATATGTGAAGTGTGAAGAGATACAATATTGATTCGAAATAAACTACCATAATTAAGAATGCATTCTGTCAGCCGTAGAGCAACTACTAAAAAATATAAGCAGAGGTATAAATAAGAAGTCAATAGAAGAAATAAAATGGAAAACACTAAACAATATCTCATTAACCTTAAAGAAGGCAGCAAAGAAGCAACAGAGAAAGAAAAGCAAAAGAAACAAATGAAATCCAAATAGTATGACAGTAGACAAACTCAACCACATCAATAATTACATTAAATATAAATACATACATTAAAGGGCAATTAAAGGGCAGAGATTGCCATGCTAGATAGAAAAGCAAGACCCAACTACATGCTGCTGTTTATAAGGATACATTTTAAACATAAAGACATATTCAGGTTGAAAGTAAAAGAAAAAACAAACAAAAAAACTATATCATGCAACAATATGACCCAGCATTTTTACTCCTAGACGTATGTCCATAAAAAGATTTGCACATGAATATTCACAGATTTATTCATGGTAACCCAAACTGTAAACAAATCCATACATCCATAAACATGTGAGTAAACAAATTACGGTATATTCATAAATAAAATACCACCCAATAAAAAGGAAAGAACTATTCATATGTGCAATAATGTGGACAAATACCACAGACATTTTGTTGAGCAAAAAAAAGCTGGAATCCAAAGACGATATAATGTCTAATTCCATTTATGTGAAATTCTAGAACAGGAAGAACTAACCTGTAGGGATTACAAATTAGACTGATGGTGGCCTTGGGTAGGGAGTTGTGGAGTAAAATGGGGTATGAGGAACTTTCTGAGAAGACTGAAATGTTCTTTCTTGATTAGTGGCTACGTGGTCATATATACTTGTCAAATGTCACTGACCTGTGCATTTGAAATATGTTAATTTTATTTTATGTAAATTTTAACTCAATAAGGTTGATTTACATTCTCTTTTTTTAAAAAAAAAAAAAAGTAAATGTTTCTTTCCTTTTTTTGCCATCATCACCAAACAAGACCAACTAACGTCCATTCGGGAAAGAGGGAAGAAATTTCAAAAAAGAGGATTAAAGTAAAATAAAAACCATCCCAAAACAATTGGATGATTCCTCACCCCCTGTCTATTCTGCATGTAGTCTTTGTGGGGTTTTTTTTTTAAGTTTATTTATTTAAGTAATCTCTACACCCACAGTGGGGCTTAAAACTCACGACCCTGAGATCAAGAGTTGCATGCTTTTCCGACTGAGCCAGCCAGGCACCCTGATTCCGCCTGGAGTCTTTGAAATGCCACCTATGGTTATGATCATTACTGATGGACTTTATTGATCTGTACCATAGTGGCCTAAAATCTAGTTTCTAAAATGTTCTGGAGGATCCAGGGCAAGTTCAAAAACACCAAATGTGTTCTTAATCCCAGAAATATTTCCACCCTGCGTGGGGTGCACAGAATATAAAATGAGAAAGGGTTGCGGGTGCTTCTGGGTTAGCTGCAGCCTGAAGGTAGCAGCTCGAGGTTGCTGGGAAGCATCTACAGTGACCTGAGCACCCAGGACGCAGGCGCATCACCCCCTGCCGAAGGTGCATTGAAAGCTTACGAACCTATGCAGAGAAAGAGTTTTAAAACCCACAGCTTCTATTCCTAAATTTCACCAGTCCCCAGCGGTATTTACAGTTTCACTGTTAGAAATGACACCAAGATTTAAATGATTTGCAACAGGGCCTGCCTTTCTGGGCTGTTCCACTCTGCTCACCTCTCAGCACCCCGTGCCATTCACACCCACCGCATCGGCTGCGAGAGGGATACAGTCACTCAGGCCCATTGCGACGAGGCTTACCGCAGACTGCTTTATGATTTATGGAAGAGCCGCACGAGGAAACCTCCTCACCTTTAAAGAACCCCACGTAGCACCGACAGAAGGCATTTCCCTCCAGTGGTTTTATTTTTTTTCTCACCTTCTCATTGGCCCTCCCATCCACCTCTCTCTCCCACCACACACACACACACACACACACACACGCACACATGCGCACACACACGCACAGGAACAGATCAGGCTCCAAGCTACCAAATGATGAAGTGGCAAAAGAGATTGATTTATGAGGATGGTACAAGGGGTATAACTAGGAGATAATGGGGTGAAATTGAGCAAAGGGAAGTGTAGGCTGAGTATCAAGAAACATTTGAAACTCAACAGAGTGTGAAGCAAGCTCCCAGGAGAAGCCATGAAAGCCCTATGGCTAGAAATCATTAAACACTCAACAATGGGAAATAATTGGTTGTGGCCTGGCAAGGTGGACAGAAGGGAGCAGAGGTGAAATTCACATTTCACTAATATCCAAAAACTGCTCTACTAAAGAAGTCATTCGGCGATGAGTGAATGTTCCCTTTCTATATTCATATTCCCTCTCTTTCTCCCTCTCTCACACACACAAGTGCAGCTTACAAACATCCATACTCTACACACAACTTCCAACATGGTACCTGCAAGGTTCAAGTTCACACTCACCCTTCCTTTCCTCCCTTCCCACCACTCATCCCGTCCACACTCCCTCACAGATTCCCTTGGCTCCTCACAGTTGCTTTCATTAACCACTGTATTTATGCTGGTGTCCCCTGTGGGAACCACTGGCCCCGGAGAAGGCAGCCACACCCACAAGTAGGTGGGTGAAAGAGAGCTGAGTTAGGGGGAGATTCACACTCTTCTGTGGTTTTCAGATAAAGCTAAGCCAAATGCCGAGAATGATCAGAACAGTTTTGCTAGCTCTTGAGGATGATTTTATATCCCAATGCCTCCTCCTGTTTTCAGTATTTTGAGACTACCTTATGCACCCATATTGAGCCTGATCAAAAGCTAAAAATGCCCACGACTAGCACACAACTTCCCCACAGACCTTGGGGTCACGAAGTTCTCCAAGAGAAAAGCCAACAATCCTAGCCATATGCATGACAAGGCTGAGGCAGACCATCAAATCCTCCTGCTGTGAGGATAGACAAAGGGGGAAAAAAAACAGTACTGCTTTCATTTCAAACCCTATGTAAGGCACAGGATAGGGTGTGACCTTTTGTTTCTAAGGCACAGAGCTCTATACTAGGATGGAGGATGCATGATTTGCTAGTCTAGAAAAGTCGGTGGGATACGACAGCCACCTCAATGGCTGAGATAGAGAGGCATAGTCTGCCCTTAAACTTGACCCACCAAGAAGTAGCCACCTAGGCCTGCAGCACTCACAGCATTAAGCATAAGAAAGCATCACTGCAGATTTCCAGCCTGTTCGTATCCTATGAACGGGTGGAAAATGTCCTTTCCAGGTCTGTATGTGCGCAGACCATGGGAACCAAAGGTTGAAACAACTCAATGTAAAACTGAATGTTGATGAGGGGAGAACGAAAATGAGGCTCAGCTGTGACTAATTCTGTACAGGCTCTCGCAGTGTCTATGAAGGACAACTGGAAAAGCTTCAATGTTAGCATGTTACTGCCCTCTCCTGGGCAAAAGGTCAAAGATGGTACACATGTGTGAGTCACAACTGGTTCAAGTTTGTGTGCCCCAAGGCAGTCAATCTGTAATCCCCCAGTCTACAAACCTTTCAAAGAGGACTGCCTTTGACCATCTTCCACCTGCAAATCCAAGGCTGTCTCCCCAACCGCCGCCATTTTACCTCTTCCACTGGAACCAAAGGATTCTGAGACCACAGACTTCATTAGTGTTATAGGTGGCTGGGGGAGAAGGACTGGAATTGCCCACTGGAACAGGGATGTGATTGGGGGTGGGGAGGGCAGCCCTGAACTTCAGGACCCCCACCCCTGAACTTCAGGACATCCTACCGATCCACTTTGTAAGCAGCGACCTCTATTTCTGTTTAGTGCCCTAGAAATTGCTTAACAGGGCCTGAGAAAAATCCTTCTTCCAATCCTCACAACCCCCACACACCCTGTCAGCTCTTCAGCCACATGCCAGAGCACTTACTGTTTTGAACCTAAACTTGTACCATTGAATAATGTAATTAAATCTAAATCACTTACAATTTTTTAAGGGTTAGAATATCTTATCAAAATTAATGAAAACTCAAATCTTTTGGAAATAATTATTTTATGACTTTTAATGGCTGTACAAATAATATTTTAAATGCAGATAACTCTGAATAATAAGTAAAATAAAATAAGGCAAATTAATTAAGAATGTCCTGATAGGCCTAAATTAGGTAATCATCTATTTTTTATAAAGTCTTGAGGTAAGCCACTTATTTCCAACTCTTCATTTCATACAAAGTGTAAAGATCAGGTCCGAATTCATATACCGTAAAGGAATCCAAATTAATGAGAATTTACAATACAGTATCCTTCAACAGAGACGGTAATCACTTTAAAGGATTCTCATCTCCAACAAATATTTATCCAGGGCCTGCTGCGCACACAGCACCACACTTGGGGATAGAGCACCATCTCATTATCATGTCTCCCCATGAGGACAAATCACAGAGAATCCTGAGAGCTGTTGTAGTCACCTTGCTTAGCTGGCACTTTGATCATGTCCCTGACCCCTCGGGTCCCTGCAGAGGCCCTCCCCATCTCCATTCATGGGAAATGCACCCCCTCGGGGGCAGGCAGTATGGGGTGGGGGTGAAGCAAGGAATACCCCAGGGGATGAGGGGGCCCGACTATTCCTCGCAGAGGAGAAGGGCAGTGGCCACCGTGCATTGAACACCGCTCCGTGGCCGCGCCTGGCCCTGCGCCATCACTTCAGGGATATCATTTCATGCCACCCTCCAAACGGCCCTGTCGGTAGCTCTTATTATTATTCCATCATTTTAAGGATGAGAACAGAGAAATGTACCAAATTTAAGCATTTGCCCAAAGTTATAAAACCTTAAGAAGCAAGGTCGAGATTCAAATTCGAGTCTGTCTGGGCCTACAGTCCAAGCCAGTAAGTGCAAGACTATCCTGCTTCCTTTATACCCGAAATAAAATGAACCCATCAGGCTCGCTGCGCAAATCAAATGACAATTTATAAGACCGGTTTCTGAATGATAATTTGCTTACATAAAGGATCCTTAAGTCAGATGGTGTTACGTCCCTACTCAAGATTCTCAGCTGGTTCCCCACTGAATTTAGAATAAAATCCCAAATTCTTGCCACGGCCTGCAAAGCCCTACGTGAGCTGGCCCTTGACTCCCTTGTGACCTGCCTCCCCTGTTTCCACCCCGCTCACTGTCCTCCCCGCACAGCCTCCTTGCTTCCTCTTCAACAAAGATGTATATTCTTGCCTCAGGGCCTTTGCACATGCACGCGCGAGCGCTCTCTCTCTGCTTGAGATACTCTCAACCCAGATAGCTACATGACCCACCTCACTTGGTTCCTGACTCCGCTCAATGTCACCTTATCCAAAAGGCTTGTCCTGCCCCATCTAACTAAAACAGAACTTTGTCTCCTCATCCGTCTTCAGTTTTATTGACAGCACTCATCACTCTCTGACATCATTATATTCACATCTGTCTATTATCTCTCTTATTGCAGCACATGCTTCACCAGGGCAGGGACCTGGCCTTGCCGGCTCACTGCAGTGCTGCTGGCACTTTAACAGTTCATGGCACGTAGGAGACGCTCAATAAATATCTACCAAATTAATGAATCAGTGAATGAACCTAAAGTCCTTTACCAACGTATATGCACATTTGCCTACTTGAATTTTCATTTGTAAGACAAGTCTAGGAAGGACAACCCCTATTTTATGCAGCTATGCCTATTCACGACCCACCTTAGCTAATTTTATTCACTCCCTCTCTTCTATCTTTCCAAACCATCCTCTGAACTGCTACACACCCCCTTCCCATAAATGCTTCATTCAACTCCTGAAACCCTTCTCTATCCACATGCTTCTGAGGAGAGGTGACAATGGCAAGGCCACTCTCTCGGTCACGTCACCCACCGTATCACAGGTACAAAGTCTGCCCCTGAGCCCAATACGGCTTCCCAACGCCGGGAGAGCTGTGCACGTCAGCATTCCCTTCTGATAGCGGCGTGCACCACTGTGCCCTCTGTAGCCAGGTTCTAGCAGGTTCCCTCTGCAGGGGGATACTCTGATGTCTCTGAGGAACCTGGTGATAACTGCCCCGCCCCTACTGTGCATTTCACACTCACTTAGCGAGAACGATGAAGGCTTTTACCCGATGATTCCAGTATATTTCAGGTCGATGCTATGTGTCTCAGATGGTGATAGATCCCGCACTGGTTCCCAGCTGGGAGACAGAGCTGGGGGCTGGGTCACAGACCCAAACAGGGCTTCACATACCTATTTTCTTGTAAGCTCAGAGCTTTAATTTTTCCAAGATCTGGACTATGGAGCGGGTTCATTTGTGTGGTTCTTCTAACACACGAGTTGTTTACGATACAGCACTTCACTTCTCAGAGGGCTATGGCTAGAAAAATAAACTGCATTTCCAGTATCATGGACTTTTCAAGAGTAGAGGGATTCGATACAAATTCCTAACCTGGCACTAATAATGAGGCGCTTAGCAGTCTAAGGCCTGAAACAAATTGGGGCAGGGCAAAAAAAAAAAAAAAATCTACAAGCCCACCAAACAAAATGCAACTAAGCACCTGCTACTCTTCTTGTTCCTGCTGCTTAATCCATCGAATGCACCATTGTCAGGACACTAGGAAGACTGAGAAGGGGCAAGCTAAGCATTTTCACGAGGTGTTACAAGTTTGTAAGTAACCTGCACTTCCTTTCTAAAGGCTGTGTTTTCTGCATCACTAGATTCTTGTTGCCTTCCTGGGTGTTACTGCTTCCGTCTGGCTCTGCCTGTGAGATCCTGGAGAAAGCTCCCGGAGAAAGCAACTGACTACAGTTGCAAACACCTGAGCCTCTGTCTTACCTGTTAGCACAGAGTTAAGTTCCTGTGAACACAATGACAGCAGCTCTGTACGCCCCCTCTTCTCCCTCTCCAGAGCTCGCTTTTGCACAGAGCACAGTCCCTACAGGTACGACCAGGTACTACCTACATGGGCCTACAGGTGTAGCAATGCTAGAGAGAGGCAGGCTGTCCAAGAGTCAGTGAGGGTGACAGCTCAGACTCCCAGGAGCGCCACCATAGCCTATTCTGCCAAAGGAATGGAATCAACAGTATAATGACAGTGGGAAAACAGGGCAGTCCAGCCCCAACTGAAGTCTAGGAGATCAGGTGGCACAAGAACTCGTGCTTCCCCGACGTTGATGTCAGTAGCATAGTACGAAGCGTTCAAAGTTGGAGGTAAATCATCCATCACAGACGTAATTCCAAGGAACGGCTGTGCAGAGTGCAGGTCAACTGGGTAGCCTCCAAAGTACTGTCCCGGACTCCGGAGTACTGCCCGTATTACAAGAACGCAGGATTGCAAGGGGGTGGATGGACAAGCCTACTTTGAGAATGGTGCTAGGCAGCTCTGTGGAACATTCCAGAGGATGATGCAGACCACTCCGTGGGGATACTGAGTAAAGATATTGGTGAGTCAAAGCAGGAAACAAGGAAGGTCAGGTTTTGAAGTTAGTATAATACATCAAAAGTTGGTATAAATTGAATATAACATATAAAATATAATACATAAAATATATAAAAGGTTAGTATAAACTGAAGTTAGTATAAATATATAAAAACTCAGGGTGGATAAATATGAACAGTATCTTCAAACTTTTTTGCTCAGTTACCCACTAAAAGGATTCTTAAAATTATGCACCCCTGTGCCCATTTTTAAATGGACATTAAAATTTTTTTCTTGGTAATCTAAATGGCTACAAAGGATACAATTTCCAACATATAGTAACTACTAACACTTTTAAATAAACTGTTACATCACTGTTTTTAATGTATTTAATGGAACATAAATACCGTAGTAACTTGTTATCTATCACCATCCACTTTTAAAATATAACCTTAAGCTCATCCTGAGGTGTCACTAATTTCATATCATTCCTTTTTTTCCCTAACATTGTACATCTCTCTCCTCTCTCCCACAAGATTTTGTAGTAATGTGGTATCTATACTGTGCTTAAAAGTACTTCAATGACGATTCTCTATCATACCACTTTGCAACCAAAATATGTATCTAAATTGAAGTTTATGATTATCTTGTATTACCTGTAGTCATAGGCTCTATGCGTTTAACTGTTCTTTTCCGGATTTAGATATTAATACGATTATTCATTGTAAGCCTTTGGTGAAAATAACACACCTACGTTACAAACTGTGGCAGATGAGTATTAAATAGTAAAATCTTGTTAAATTTTATTTTATGTATGTTTTACTATAATTTTTCAAATAAATGTAAAAGTTCTTATTAGAAACTTATCTCTCAATAAGGTAGTTTATGGTGTCTTGAATGAAAGAAGTTCCCCTACCACAAATATTTCAAATTACCCCTTTATGCAGCCCCACTAGAAATTCTTTCACCTTAGGGCAATGTATATAGTAAAATCCTGGGAAAGTGAGAGATAGGTTTTTCTTTAGTAAAGTGAGAAAAGAATGATCATGAAGGGACAAAGAGGCAGTGGCCCTTTCTCAAGCAGGTTGGTTTTAGGAAAGAATGCGCTAGAAAACTGAAGATCTGGAAATTAAGTCCCTTAAAATTCTCCGTGCCTTCAATATTCCTTGAAAGTCTTTATGCGCTCACAAAGTTATCTGCTCTCCAATGTGAAGGCTGCTGTGTTTGAGAACTTCTGGAATATTGCAGGCCTGCTGCTTTTCCCACTGACTGTGGTCTGGGCAGCATAGCTAATAAATCATGAACTTGCGGGCACGAGCCCCCTCGCTGTCTGTATCCCCACAGAGTAGGCAAAGGCTGAGGCTCACTGTCCTAGGATTATGCCCATCTTGGCTGCTTATCGCTTTCTTCCCTTCATTATCTCCCCGCAGGGCAGAGTCAACAGCGTGGCCCAAGAAGCAGCTAAAACCCCTGAGCCAGTTTGGCCAGGGCAGATGTAACACAGATCAAAAATCATGCGTCCCCCTCGCTGAAAGGCTGCGGTCAGTGACGGGAATGAAGACGGCCACCACCCCACACACGTCTTCCCCGCACACCCAACAGCAATCCTACCCCCCCTTCCTGTAACATAGTATCTCCACGGGGATTCTCCATCCTGTATCTCATATTTTTCAATAACCCATTTATCCTCTCCTTTACAACTTGAAACCCAAACATAAAAAGTGATCCTACAGGACTCCACCTGTGGCTGTGGCTCATTTCCCAGACGCAGCCCAAAGCCTCTGCTGATGACACCAAAACATCACCATGGCAACCATCACTGACATACAGTGGGAAGCGGAGGCTGAAGCATGACTTCTTCTCCAAATAGCTTCCACGATGTTAAACTCATGTCATCTATCACCCTCTAGGCTTACTGGCCTGTCTCCGAACCAAGGAAGTGGCAGATTTTTTTTTTTTATTCAGTGATGCTTTTTAATTACAACTACTTTCATTAAAAAGTAAAATTAAACACATTGTAAGCCTTTAGGAAAGACGAAAGAAAAAGGTTACCTATAATCCCACTACACTGGAATATTACTCAGCAATGTGGTCTTTGAAGCATCACATTTTAAACTGAAATTTTTTTTTTCACTCTCCTTAGGACATCTCTATAAGAAAACTGTGACAAAAGTCACCACAGTTCCACCCAGAGCCTGAAAGTACAGCATCTGTTCATTCGAGAGCTAACGATCTTTCGGTTAAATGTAGACCCAGGGCTGGGAGGAAGGAGATGATACCCAGAACTAGCACATGGGCAGATATAATACAAAATGCCAAGTGTGCTTGAACGGAGACCAAAAAGAAGGCTCTGGGGCAAATATAGCCACATTGCCTCATAGCAAGAGCCTAAAGAAAGTCCCAGCCAGGGGGGATCCTTCGGGTAAACGTTTTCTTCTCATAAGGATCAATCCAACCCTGCCCCATATGCTTAAACACTAAATTCAAAAACGGACCACGATGAAAGAACAGCAAACCTTTGCTAGCCCTCTGGGGGCACGAAGATGCGGCAATGTGTGCCTTGCTGAGACAGCACTGTAAATAGCAAAGAAGGCCTATTTTTTCTTTGTTCACAGACAAAGCACAGCCCTACCGATTTGGATCTTAGATTATATATATACATACCTCGTCTCAAATTCATTTTCTCCAGAGTCATCCGGCTCTGCTCTGATGCCAAAGACTGTAACACAGCTGGTGGTGGCACAGCCAACCCTGGTGACTTAACAAAGACCGCGCATTCAAAAGCCATGCTTCTGAAGCAAAGAGGAGTTCAGACTTAAGAGACCTGGATTCTGCAAGAAGCAACTGTACTTCTAGCTATGAAATTCGAAATCCCTCTGAATGTAGGTTACATCGATCCCCTCCACATACCAAAGACGGTGCATCTTGATTCACAGGATAGATCGGGGTTTGTGGTCCTCAGAGAAGCATACTGAATGTCAGGAAGGCAATCAGTGAAGAATGGGAAGTCCGTGGACACGTGGACCGTCTGGAGGTGACCAGCACTTTGATTCCTCTAAATTGATGGGCAGCTACTCAGGAAACCCAGGGACCACAAACTCCACATCCTACTACTTTTGTTTTGAAAGAACCAAGTGTTGGGGAAAAGATAGTTTGGTTAAATTGGCCTTTCACGGGTGCTCCCAAAGGTCGTCTTGCTTTCCCTGTATCTCAGGTCCCCCGGAGGGCAGGCCATTAGTCCTCGCAGCAGGTGACAGCAGAAATATATATGGCTGCTGGACATCAGGGGATCCTTGCTTCAACCCCAAGAGCGCTTGGGGATACGGATCAGGGTTGAGTCCACTGGTTAAAGAACACAGAACTCTTGGAGAGAAATCAGGGAGGAAGGTAGATGCAGGTGAAAGCGTTAGCAGAGACATCTCAAAAGCTCCTGGCTGCTATGGAGATATCCCAAAAAGAGAGTTTCCAACACTTCTAACTCCAAAGCTCTCCCACATCCTACAGGGCCTCTGAGATCAATGGCGGAAAATGTCCTCACCCTTTTTCCTGATTCTTTTTTCTTAGTGCAGCCGCAGGTTTCCAAGACCCTCAATCTGAACACTCAACCAGAGGGACGACAGGACCTCCTGAAGTCTTCTAAGGACTGAGGCATGAAAGCTGCAGGGGCGTTCCGCAATCAGCTCAGAGCCACTGACATGGGGGCCCTCTAGCTGTGAGGAGCTCGAAGGTCTCATGATCATAGCACATGCGACATCTTACTGCCACCAGCCTCTATACCAGGGTGTCAGACATTCCCTAGTGGACACAGGATTATTAACAAACCCTTTCGGTTGTGTACATGTTCAGGAATTCTGGGATAAGACCACAGACCACCAAAGCAAGAAGAATGTAGTACATATTGGTGAGCAAGGAAACGAGAGAGGGGTACAGCTCAAAGGAAATCCATAAAATACTACACACCTATTGACATGCACTGGGCTATGCTGTATTTGCAGTAGAGAAGGCTGCAGGATCCAAGCCAATCATATGCACTTACTACATGTAATTGAGAAGAAATTCAAAAGAGAGCCACAGAGTACTAAACTTTAGGAAATAGGTACTTGCATGATCTTTGATCGTGATGTTGATTACAGAACCTAAAAGACTGAGAGATGGCTGAAGGAAAAAGAAAAATTATCGCTTTGTATTGAAGATACTGATCAGTTTGCTATTTCCACTGAAGCTAAGGAATGGTTTTATACTGCAGAGGAAGAACATTATATTAATATATGGAAGAAGAGCCTGTCAAAATGGGGCCTTGCACAGTGGAAGAACTTACTGAAGAGGTTGTAAGGGACTCCTTCTTGTTAGAAATCATTAAAACAGAACAGACAGATCAACCTGCATGTGTTTACTGAGACCCTCAAAGCCCAGCCTAACCCCATGCATTGTAAGGTTATAGCTCAGCTCTATCATCAAACTAACCTGAGTTCAAATCCCAGCGTGGCCACTGACTATGTAACCTTGGGAAAGTTATTTAACCATTTTGAGCCTGGTTCCTCACTTGGAGGATGAGGGTGCTAAGAGTACGTAGGTCCATTCAATTGTCATGAAGATTCAATGTGAACATGGGTGGAAAGCATTTAGCATGGTGTCTAGTGTGAACAAAAGCACGCTCACTCAATCATTGTCATTGCCTTTGTCTGAGTCCTGGCCTATCTAGAAGTTACTTGCCCAGAGTTTTAGTTTACCAGATCACAGTCAACAATGAAGAAATCAACAAAAAGGACTTCTGATCTGTCAGATTAGATGTCTCAGATCCCTGCTCAACAGTGAATGATGCCCTTTGCTCCCTGAGCCTACACGCCTGCCCCTGATTCGTGCTTTAGACACCATTCCTTACAAAGAGTTTCCACTCCAAGTTTACAGAGCAAAATAAGTTTTAGGTACAATATCACTTTGGTAGAAGCAGTTCAGTGAAAGGCCAGATTTTTAATATCACCAGAGTCCATATCAGAAGTAAGCTCAGCACAGTTGCTCTGACTGACAGGCCTAGCCACATACAATAAAAAAANAAAAAAAAAAAAAAAAAAAAAAAAAAGATTAAAAAAAAGCTAAGCTTGACCAGGAAAGAGGAAAACGAAGGACAAAATCTCCACCCCAGAAGTGGTGCTTCTAGAGATAAAAGTTGCAAACGCTTCCCACTCCCTTGTGAACCTTCCAAGAAGAGTGAAGACAGGGACGGTGGTGATACGACTTTCCAGATAACATAGATGGCACCCACTTAAATTTGAATTTCAATGATAAAAAAAACAAATATTTTTAGTGTAAGTATGCAAATATTGCAATACCTGGAACATACTTTACTAAAAAATTATTGTTGTTCATCTGAAATTCCCATTCAACTGAGTGTCCTGTGTTTTCGTTTGCTAAATCTGCCAACTCCAGACATGGGCAAAGAACGTCCCGTATATGGAGTGCCAAGGCCAGAAATGAAGCAGAAATATTGAAAAACCAGAGTCATCCCCAAACGGTCTCTCTACTTGGTAGACAGGCTAGAGAAAATGTATTCCAGCAGTAGATAGGAACCCGGAATAAGAAAATCCAATGTGAAAAGCATTTAGCCTAAATGTAAGGGGTGAAGAGGTCCCCTTGGGCAAATTAGCTTGTCTCGTTAACAGGATATTCAAGTCAAGTAATCCAGTCTGTTTGTAGAGAGCACACTGATTCCAAAAGCCAAGTACATGCAATTCGTGGTTGGTAGAAATGTATAATTGCCCCCATTTGTCAAGACTCTAGGAAGACCTCATGGACACTAAGTGTCCATCCCACCTGCTCCCACACACACCATACCTACTTCCATCACTGCACTCTCCACACAGAATACAATTTTCCATTCATCTGTCTGTCTCTCCCTTCAGACTGTGAGGTCCTCCAGGGCAGGGACAGAGTCTACTTATCCGTGAAACCACACCCCTAACAGTAGCTGGCCACCATGCAATGCAACTGGCTGGTTAACCTGCATGATTCCTATAAAGGCAATTCAGAGTGAGAAGGGGCTAAACAGATTTTATTGGGAATACATCAGAAAAGAGAGGAAAAAGAAATCCATTTTTACAAATTCTCCTCCATACTCTCAACAGATCAGACATGTTATTTGTATGGGTTTTACGTATGAGCACACTTCATATTAACAGTAATCCGTGTATGTATAGTGATAAGAAAAAAGAACTCCAAAGATATTCATTGAGCTTTTTCGACATGGAAGAGCAGTGAAGAAAGAGGCCTACATGTATGTTATGATATAAAAATTAAAATGTACATAAAGACCTTAAGTACATGTCTCTATGTGCATACTGTGTGCACATACAAAATACACCAGAGGTTCCAGGAAAAAAAGATTCAACCCAATCTCTTCCTAAAAATATTCAGACCTCTGAGCACTCAACTCTAGGATCAACTCTCCATAATCGTTCTAGTTGTGTTAATGAAACTGTAACACATCCCTGTCCACCAACCACTATATAGTATCTGCAGGAATCCACATCAGGATATGATGATGGTCCTCATGAATGGCATCACAGAAATGAAATCTAATGTTCTGAAGCCTAATGCTGCTTCAGAACAAATCTCCACCCTGTCTAGGAGCCCTGTTTTCCATCTCACAGAATCTCTCCATCACCTATGGTGACCTCTCTTCTTTACTACACACCTTCGCTGGATACCTCCCCAGTATGTCCTTTCCCTATCACTGCCTCCACCGATCTCTCTTCCCCACAGATTGGAGACGTAGTCATTGACTGTTTAGAAGACCAGAAATATCAGATACTTCTGGCCACGTACATAATGTATAGAACCATGTGTGGGGGCGCCTGGGTGGCTCAGTCGTTAAGCGTCTGCCTTTGGCTCGGGGCGTGATCCCGGCCTTCTGGGATTAAGCCCCACATCAGGCTCCTCTGCTGAGAGCCTGCTTCTTCCTCTTCCACTCCCCTTGCTTGTGTTCCCTCTCTCGCTGGCTGTCTCTATCTCTGTCAAATAAATAAATAAAATCTTGAAAAAAAAAAAAACAACCATGTGTGGCCTCCAACATCCCAAGAACTGGGCAAGACCACTCAATAGGTATGGAAAGAAAATGTAAGAACTTCTATTTACATTTAATTTTATCTCACCCACTGTTTTTAAGATTTTATTTATTTCAGAGAGAGAGAAGGCAAGAGAGCACAAGCAGGGGGGCGGTAGAGCGAGAGAGAGAAACAGGCTCCCTGCTGAGCAGGGAGCCCCATGTAGGGCTCAATCCCAGGACCCCGGGATCATGACCTGAGCTGAAGGCAAACACTTAACTGACTGAGCCACCCAGGTGCCCCAATCTCACCCATTTTTAATTTCTGGTTTTGTGTGTGCTTTATAATGGATACGACATATTAACATACACATAGCAGTGCACTAAATAAACATGCTGATCACGTGTGCTCCAGTTACATATGGCTGTATGACAAACCACTCCAAAATCTAGAGGTATTAAAAAAAATTTTATTATTATTATATTATGCTCACAAATTTTGAGGGTTAAAAGTTTGGATAGAGCACAGCAGGACTGTCTGTCTCAAATCTAAGACTTCTGGGGCCTATGTTGGGAAGACTCAAACAACTGGGAGGTGACTCCAAGGGCTGAGTGCTGGAATCAACTGGAACGTCTTAGTATATTTACTGGCTGGCACTGGGCTCAGCTGGGACTGTCAATGTGAGCACCTACATATGGCCTCTGCACGTGGTCTTTCACAGCATGGCAGCCGGGAGCTCTAGAGCATTAAGAGTGCCGAGAGGACGAAGGGGAAGCTCCCTGGCCTTTTCTGACTAGCCTCAGAAGTCACCAAGTGTCACTTACCGCAACCTTGATTGGTAGAAGCAGTCACAAGCTGCCCAGACACAAGGGGAGGGGATTAGGCTCCCTCTGTGAAGGAGCGCCACCAGGTCACACCGCAGAAGAGCCTGTGGCAGGGGAGACAGCGTAGCAGCCACCTTTGGCAAACAATCTGCCTCAGTTTTCCTCCGTGCTCTGAGACCTGCTTCCCCATTCCCTTCCTCTGCCCTGTTCTGTATTGTGAGGGTAAAACCCTGCAGGCCACATTTCCCAAGTTCCGTTGCCAAAAAGCCTCTGGGTAGGTTTTGTTTTGTCTCATTTTAATGAGTCTAGTTAGGTTTAAACAATGAAGGCTCTGCCAATAAATCAAGGGGGTCCCAAAGAGAGGAGAAGCTATGATATTCCAC
The DNA here is from genome assembly GCF_002007445.2 of Ailuropoda melanoleuca. Lineage (NCBI taxonomy): Eukaryota > Metazoa > Chordata > Mammalia > Carnivora > Ursidae > Ailuropoda > Ailuropoda melanoleuca. The sequence goes on from NC_048233.1 coordinate 13,151,955, forward strand.
TTTAATCAGCATCTTCCCAGGGGCTGTATCTCCTTCATGGATTCCATGCTCTGCTAAGCTGCCACCATTTTCTTGTCCCAGCTCCCAATAGACAACTCCCATCTTGTTCCCTGTGACTCAAAGGCAGATACCAACTACCCACTTTGTGGATCTGAGGCTGCGTCTGGGGTTGGTCATGCCCTGCTTAGCTTTTCAGCTCTTCCAATCCCTTTGTAACTAATTTCCAACATTAAGCTCTCCCCTTCAGACTACCTTCTGTGGACTCTGTCTTCCTATGTAATAAATGTACACACATTGGGGATAAATATTCCAAAATGTCTCCCTAATCAAGATGTATGATCAAAACAGTAGGTAGATCACTGAGGTTGTTTTAAAAGCCCTAGAAGGGGACTCAGGTGCCCTGAGTTCTGGCCCTGGATGAGGCACTAGCTATGGACTTTGACATCTGCTTAGTGCATGGGCGTTAGTGTCCCCAACCACACAAAGTGTTGTCCCTTTCAGTACTAACATTCCGTGATTCCGTCTCTCAGATACAATGTGCCCACTAGGTCCAGAGCTAACCCACACTGACTTTGAACCCGGAAGTCTTGCCTCAGCACAACCGAACAAACATGATTGTGCTTCATAATTCAGCCAAGGGAACCGGCCGAGCCAGACGGTGGTAGAGCTGCGTCCGTGCCATGACCAGGCCCTGCCGTGGCTCTGAGGGAGAGGCAGTCAGTGTGGAGCCAGGCCTCAGGTGAGTGTGAGCGCTCCATCCCCAAGCTCAGGGCAGCTCCGGCCCCTCAGGTCTAGGTATAAGCATGACAGTGTCTGTAATGGGGTCCCCTACAAGTAAGCCTGACCATCTGAAGACTGAGCCCCGTCCCGGTTCAGTGCAACTATTTGGGGACATTCAAAACCACATGAAAAAAATAACTTGAAGGGAAAAAAAATCTTACAACATAAAAAAAGCATAGTTTGTTTCAGAAGTGAAGAAAAACTACAACTGAGCCTGCCAGTTACTCCATCACGGGGAAAGTGTCCACTTTAGAGAAATGCCCACATGATAGACCTGATAGAGGGACAAATTCAGGTGGTGTCCTTTTCTTCCTCTCAGGGTACATATAAATGATTCTCCTTCTCGGCTCACCCACCCCCGTCTCTTTTCCATCCCGGGAGAAGGGGATTGAACAAAATTGATCATAGATTTAACAAAACATCTTCAAGATATTTGAAGGAAATGAAATACTGCAATAAACTATAAATAATTTGACCATACGTTTTAAATCCAAAAATCCTACCCAACTGAATGTTATGTGAAACAAACGTGTCACGTGTTTTAAACCTGGCATTCTTTGGTATAGAGAGATTTTCATTTTCCAGCTACTTCCTGTAGCAGGATTTGACCCGTAAATACTTGTAAACACCATTCAGGAAAACACACATTCAAAACCAATGCCCTGAAGGAACGTTCAAGATGCGGGAGGGCTGGCAACAAGGACTCAGGTGTCACCACACGTCTGCAATGGGCTTAGCGTCTGGCCTAAATTGCTACCCTGGTTCTGTCCAGCAGAATAGAACCTGTGAGGCATTGAAATCCACAACCTTACTTTGATGATGTGAAAGAGTGAGAAACAAGCTGAACCAGTTCTAACTGAAGCAAACTGCATTCATCCTACTTCCGAGAAAATCCTTTCTGCATCCAAATGACTCTGAGATGAACTGAGGAGAATTCATCATTGGGGGCGGGGGTGGAGGCAAGTTTCTTCCTTACCTCAATTGCACGAGCGGCCCGTACACACCGTCCAACACTTACAAACGATGAACCAGCTATATAAAAAGCAAACGAAGAGAGAAAGCTAAGCAGCCAGCAGTTTCCTCTGAGAAACCAAGAACACTTCCGTTTAACGTGCCCACTGTATGCAATGCACTTTTCTAGACTCCATGCAGAACCCAAAGATGAACAAGACGCAGCCTGGCCCTCCAGGGGCCTACCATGAAGCGGGAGAGTCAGACACAGATATTAATAACCAAGATAAGACTTGGCGACAAGCGCCATTGAGAATAGAGAGCGATACATAAAAACGCGGGAGGGAGAAATGTCTGCCTGATTGAAGGAAGTGGGAAAGCTTCTCAGAGGAAGTTGGATTCCAGTGGGACCTGGAGGAACAGCCAGAATCCTGACAAGGCTGGGATGGAAGGCAGGGTTGCCGGACCTCACTGAAGGGACAAGGGAACGGCTTGGGCAAAGCAAAGTCTATCTGTCAAGGGCACGTGCTGAACACACAGATGACAAGGGCGGAGGAGAGAGGAGATGCCGCATGGTGGGAAGGAGGCCGCACAGGCCTGTGTAAGCCAGACCTCACTCACGCATGCACCTGTGAATACCCGCAGGGGACAGTGAGGACTTCATTCTGCACGCAATAACGAGCCATTAAAGGTTTCAGAGAAGGCAGATGAGATCAGATCTCTGATTTAAAAGGCAACTCATGCAATTTGAGTTATGCTCTTGAAATCCATATTCCTCAGAGAAAATTTTTGCAAAACTCTCTTATCAGGGCAATAATTCTTTCTCTCTGTCACCACTGCCCTGAAATGTTCATACCATCACTCCGTTTTAAAAGCCTCAGTCTGGGGCGCCTGGGTGGCTCAGTCGTTAAGCGTCTGCCTTCGGCTCAGGGCGTGATCCCAGCATTCTGGGATCGAGCCCCATGTCAGGCTCTTCTGCTGGGAGCCTGCTTCTTCCTCTCCTACTCCCCCTGCTAGTGTTCCCTCTCTCGCTGGTTGTCTCTCTGTCAAATAAATAAATAAAATCTTTTTAAAAAAATTTTTAAAAAATAAATAAAAAATAAAAGCCTCAGTCTGAAAACAAGCACTTGTTCTACAAGTCACTGCCCCCAAATGTTCATTCCGTATGGACTCTGGATGCCCTGTGTGCTGTCACATCTGTCTGCCCAGCGATGAGCTATGACATCATAAGCAAAACCCGGAGTGTCCCCCGAGGGCTCACCAGTAAGCCGTGACTTGTGGAGGATCCCACTTCTACTTTCCTGTAAACAGACATGGCAATGAAGAGCAAAGGATAAAGTTTTACATGGATAAGTAGCATCCATGTCCCTTAAACGGTTAATGTCAAGGTCATGTTATTCCACAACTTCTCTGGACTTGGAGAATAGGAGCTCAGAAACCAACCCCCCCAGTACTGTAATTAAAAGCTGAATTTCTCTCTCTCTCTTTTTAAGATTTTATTTATTTATTTCAGAGAGAGAGAACCAGACTCCTCACTGAGCAGACAGCCCAATGAGGGGCTCGATCCCAGAACCCTGGGATCATACCTGAGAGGAAGGCAGACACTTAACCAACTAAGACACCCAGGCACTCCTAAAGGCTGAATTTCTAAGCAAAGGTCTTTCTTCCTCTATCCTTCATTTCCATGTGTCAACAGACTCAATTTACCTAGGGTGAGAGCTCCAATACCTACGTCCCCTGGGTTAAAAAGAATTCAGTATTTTTTTTCCTTGTAGACATAAATAATGAATTAGATTAAAATCAAAGTTGAGCGGAAGATGCGAACAAGAACAGGGAAAGAAACAGGCCCAGAGAGGCTCAGGCCCTCCCATCCCATACTATCAACCTATCGCTTCCATGAACTATTCTCTTGGAGCTTTCTCATCTTTGGGTGTTTCCACTGGGCTCAGCAGTAACAAGCGTGCTACTTCCCCCCTCCTCTGGGGGATCCAGCCGCACTAAATACGGTAACTACTACCTCTTTGGCAATACAAGGTGGGAGAAGAAAGATGTGTGTACACGCACGCTGACACACACAAACGCACAAGGGACAGAGAAGGAGAGCTGCTCTGAAGAGAGGCTTCAACCACTAGGCACTTCTGAGGTGTTTCTCAGTGGAAATTAAAGAAAGAAGAATCAAATGACCTCATTTACATCTATCTCCTTAATAACCTTTTTCTGGACCGCATAGAGGAGACTGGCTAGCTGCCACCGCACCACGTCAGAGCCCCCTCCACCAACCTCTGAGGAACAGCTCGGCTGCCTTCGTCAGCCTGTCTCCCCCAAGAGGTCCAGGTCTCCACAGGTTTGAGTCCTGAGCTCGCAGGCAGGGGGCCACTGGGAGGGAAGAGACCCAGAACTGGCGACACATCTTCCACAAACACTTCCCACCCAAGGACAACAGTCAGCTTTTTCAGACAGAAAGTCTCTTCTCTCTCGCAGATCATCCAGACTCCCACACTCTGGCTCCTCAGGCTTTACGGTGACCTCCCAGTAGGTGAAAGGGGAAGGGAGAGGAGGTGAAAACCCAGATTAGGCAAACTGGTAATTCTGACAAATAAAAGAAAAATAATGGGTCCAGAGCTGTGGTGTCCAAGGTAGAAACCAACAGCCTGCGGTGACTACTCAAATTTCAGTTCTCCAGTCTCACCGGCCACACATGGCTAGACGCCATCACACGGGAACGCAAAGATACAGAACACTTCCAACATGGCAGAAAGGTCTGTTGGACAACATTGGCCTCGAGGTTGTCATGAAGAGATCTATCTGTACCCTGGACTAAGAATAAAATGTAGCGTTGGTGATAAAGTGAAAAGAGCACTAACGAGGGATTAATCTGAGGCCCAGCTTTACTTATCCAGAGTTCTGATGCCATAAGGGAATCATTTAGCAGCCCAATCTGTAATATCAGAAAACTGAACTGGACAGGTGACCCTAAAGCTTTACCTCACAGGGGAGGTAGTGGAGTGCAATGGGAAGAACCCAGAACTCACAACAGTCACAAATGCTAGGGGCAAGTCACCTAACCTTTCCTGCCCTTAGTTTCCTCAGCTGCTGAATGGAATATTATCATCTCCCTCATAAATCCAATGAGGGAATATATTTAAGATTGCCCCATTTGCTGGAAAATGCTATGCAGCTAGGTGTTACCTCGCAAGTGATGACAACCAGTGTGCATGGTGTTTGAAGATTCCTACTTCTCTCCTTTATCCCTAGGAAGGCTCCCCATTAGCAAGCACCCAGGCTGTGGTCCTAGTGTGCTTTACTCACACCACATCTTTGCTCCCGCTGGTCGCTCCTTTAGCAGAGCCATTGCGTTGTGTGTGCTTGGCAAACCCAGATTTTCCTCTGCCTCATCCTCCTCCCACCCACCACCAACACAGCCACCAAGGGAAGAGCAAGTTATTTTAAAGTCACCCATAAAATATGCCCTTGGAATTCCTCCTGAGCGTTGAAGAAAAAAAAAAATGACAGTTATAAAGACATCATTTATTGAAGCCCTGCCATATCCGGTACACTTTATTTGGGCTGTGGGAATTCACTTAAAAAAAAAAAAGAGGTACTAGCGNACAAGCAAAAAAAAAAAAAAAAAAAAAAAGGTGGGGGAATGAAACATACACATTTGGAAAACCTTTAAAAATACTTAGGATTCTTTATACACACCAGCAGGTGTAAATTAATGTAGGCCGAGTTTAATAAGTACCTAAGACCAAAATGAGATACTGAGTAATAGGACCAGGAGAATCTGGTGGGTTATTCAGGAAGGTTTCCTAGGGGAGTTCCAAATTGAGCCAGCTTTTGAAAGAGGTGACGGACATGGTTTGGCCAAAAGGAGAGAAGAAGGCATTCCAGGGAGGGAAATTCTAATACACCAAGGCACATAGACAAGGACAAGAGGAGCTCAGACAGGTGAGCGCCCAGAGACCTGGCAGGAGTAACAGGAAAGCTGTCAGCTGCTGGGGGGGAGGGGGCAAGTCAAGAGGGAGGTCGGGCCATAAAGGGCTTCGTGGGGAATTTCCTTCTGCTAATAAGTGGTAATGGAGAGCCACTGTGGATTCTTGAGCAGAGGAAAACAGTGTTTAATGAAGACAATTCCAGCAGCTGTGTGGAGGATGGCAGAGAGGAGGGGAGGCAGGGAAGCCAGCCAGAGTCCTGCACTAAGCAGTAGCCATGGAAATGGAAATGAGGGTCAGAGAAAACAATGCGGAGAAAGAACTGGCAGAAATTGGTGTAGACGAGAGAAGCGGGGGCTTTCGGAGACAGAGCCAGTGGGAACCAATGCCAGGACTGTGTGCCACTGGCAACGGTGGCAATATTGGGGAAGGACGGCCATTTGAGTGGAGAAGGGAGAGGAACACGAGGTCTTTTTTCCACCTTTAACGTCTTCCAATGTGGAGAGAAGGTGATCGGGGAGATTGTTCTAGAAAACCACTGGAGACATACTCAGGATGCTGGAAATGTCGATTTCAGAACCATCGAAATCAGTTTGTAACTGAAACCATGTGATAAAGTGAGCCTTCCAAAGAGCTGAGGACCGAGAAAAAAAAATCCAGAAATGGGCACTAGATTACACCGTGAGAAAACGGTGGCAGCTCCTGCGGCCAAGACGTGGAGCATTGCTTCTCAGCCTCGACACTTGAGATTCCGGCTGGACAACTGTTAGCAGGGCCTGCCCTGGGCACTGTAGGACACTTGGCGGCATCCCTGGCCTCTACCCACTAAATGACAACAGACTCTACTTCCCCAGGTCGGGAAATTCAAAGAGATCTCCAGACATTGCCAAATGTCCCAAGAGGCAAAACGATCCCCAGAGAATCCCTCATACTGAGGTAAGAATAATATCCAACATTTATTTGTTGAACGCTCACAATGCGCCGGGTGCTGTTCTAAGTACTTCACAGCGATTAATTTATTTAAACCTCAAAACAACATTGTGAAACAGCTGTGCTACTATTATCTCCATTATATAAATGAGGAAACCAAGATTCAGAGAGGTATGTGATTTTTCAAAGGTCCCACCACTAGGAACGGACATCAGGCAGTTTGGCTCCAAGGTCCGTGATTCTCACCGCGAGGCTCTGCTGCCTTTCTGTGGAAAGTAGTCAGAAGCAAAGCATTCTGAAGACAGAGTCCACGGGATCCATCACGGGCTGGGAAGCGGGTCTGCGGGAGACATACGAGATCCCTGCAGGGCCAGCCTGAGGCTCTGGGAGAACGCTAGCCCTCAGCCAAGAAGTAGGGACCTCAGAAAGGTGGGCTAGGTTGGGGGCGGACACATGAATTTTGGTTTGAATAAATAAAGGCATTAAGGCCACCACACTGAAAGCAGCTGTGAAGAATCAGGGGGAAGACAGAGTTTCATGATGTCAGGAAAGTGTGGGGGCCCTGAGTGGGACAACAGACCGCCAAATGACAAGCTGGACTGCGTCAGAAACAAAGGCTGTCCAAGTCGAGAAAGATGCAGCAAAGGGCCCCTCCGAAGTTTCCAGCACACAAAAGATTAGCACGAACGTTTATGTCAAAAAGTGTGGGTATTTATACCAGAGAGAGCGGATTTCCTCAGCCACGTGTGATGAGCCCATCCATTGTAAGCAGGAGCGTGGAGGAGAGGATGCTCAGGGAGGTGATGCTGTAAGAACTGCGGGAGCATGTGGTTCTGGGGCTTGTGAGAGAAGGCTAGGCACCCCATCTTTTGGTGATGATGGAGTTCTGGAAGGCAGGACGGAAGCAGGCCAGGTGAGCTCACCTCTGGGAGTGTCTTCAATTGCCCTCAATAGCATGAGCAGCAGGACAGCAAAAGCAGATATGACTGAAGCATGTTGATGGTACGGTAATGGAGAGATTAGAGTGTGATGAAACACAAAGTGGCAGACTGAGGAGGGAAGGAAGCGACAAGGGACTCCATGTGGACAAGTCAACGGTCAGTGACTCAGGTGAAACAGAGGAAGCAAAGCCTGAAGGAGGGTGAACCCAGGTCTTCGGGGGATGGGGTAAGAAAGACACACTGCAAGTGAGGGAAGGCACGTTCTTAAGATCTGAATGCAGGTGCTGTGGAGATGACGCGGAGGACCCGTCTTAACCGGTAAGTGGCTGATGTTCAGCGGAAACGGGCAAGAACGCACGAATCCAACACACACATTCTTTAGTGTCTATTTTGAAATAGAGCAGAAAATGGAATGAAGAGTGAAAACGTTGACTATTTTAACTGAGTAGCTAAATAAACACTTGTTTTATTAAAATTAGAGAAAGGTCTTTCCCTCTGGGCAATCTCAACAACCCACTTACAATGAAAAATCTAAGAACAGTGATTTCCACAGCATGAGGAGCTGTGTGCATAAAATTACAAGGTTAAGAACACTTACTTAATCAATCTACCATGTCTTCTAGAAACATGGGTCCATTGGGCTGGCAGACAAGAATAGTCAGGAATTTCAGGAAATCGGGATCGGCCTGCTCCCGTCGAGTGGACGTTGCAAGCAGAACCTTCGGAGATGAAGCCTAACTTTGCACGTATGAGACAAAGGAGCAGGTGTGGGAGAACTGGGGCAGGAGGTCTGGAATAGTAATTCTCAAGCCTGGCTGTACCTTAGAGCCACCTGGGCGTCATTTCAAATATACTGGTGCCCGGGTAGAAAATCAGAATCGGTGCCCTTGTCAACCTTCTCTAAAGTTTCTTGTAGGCTGAGAAGGACTCATTGCTCATTCATATTCTCACATTCTCTGTCTCTCTCTTACACACACACACACACACACACACGCACACGCAGGCGCACACACGTGCACTAAGCTGGCTCCTCCACACAGCAAGCAGCGGGGAGCACGGCTTTACTTGGCGGCAGCTCCGTCCTCCAGCTGCATCTGGGCTGGAGCCCAACTGCACCGAGGAACCAGGCAGGAGCAAAGGGAGGCTCTTCTTGCCTCCACGCCCGCCTCATTCCCACCCAATTCCGATACCAAAGGGAGACCAGGACCCAACACTTTTAATATATGCCACCCCTCCTCTAACGGAAACAAAAGGCTTTCACAAAAACCAATATCCCACCAGCCTGCCATTATTAGACTCCGATTTCCGCAAACCACATTCATTTTGTATGGAAGCATCCCTGAATTGCCTAGGCTACTGGGAGGCACCATGGTACAAATCACCTAAAACCCAGAAAAATTCAAAATTGGTTTCTATTTGCCATTTGAATGCTTGACATTCTGTAAACTTATAAGGCTTAATTCCTTCCCAAAATGTCTGTTTGCCACCATTTAGAGGCAGGAGTAAGACAAAGAAACGTACACAGAGCAAGTTACACACAGCGCGGATCTGCTCCGCAGCCTGCTGGATGATCCCCGTGCCGGTAACACCCAAGGAAGCCTGGGGAGGGGCTGCAGGCAGGCGGGAGGGCTGGCTGACCTCCACAAAGAGGTCACGCACACTCCCTGGAGTCCAGACAGAACTTCCCAGGGTGGCAGAGCAGCTGTGGCTTTCTGACTCTCCTCCGGAAATGTGCCAAAGCCACTCCGTCACCGGCCAGGCTGGGAAGGTGGCCGGGGGCAGCGGGGACCGCCCCTCTCTGGGGACTGCAGTTAGACAGGCACTCTGCACTAGACCAGTCCCCGCTGGCAGGGAAGTGGAAACCGCCTTCCGGCCCCCTCGTCCTCTACCCGCCTTGCTTTCCACCTTTCCTCTTCCATTTCTCCCTTCCTGGTCTTTTTCCTTTCTTCACACACAAAGTGGAGGAAAAGCCAAATAACTTGATTGAAGTTCATGTCCTGGATATGGTGCTTTCCTCTCTTTCCTTTCGTCAATCTCTTTTTTTCTCTCTCTCCCTCTTTCCTCGCTCCTTGCCATTGTCTCTAATAACTCCAGGATCTCAGCCCTCAAGTCTCCCCAGATTGCACCCGCTAGACATACCTAATTTTCCAGACTTATTTTAAAACACTCCCCATTCCCTGGGCCACTGGATTCCATACACTTCCCTCTGTCCCCCTCATAAGCAGAAAAGAACACATGTGGCTTCTGTATTTCTTCTTCTCTTTGCACTAGAGTCCTAGAGGAGGATTGCTGAGAAATTGGGGTAGACATTTGTGTGGGAGAAACAGAAGATGGGAAAGGCTAGAAAAGACCATCACTCTTTCTTTCTCCTGCCCTACTGAGAACTCCCAGCACCACTCACGGGAGATGGATGGGAGACCTAAGGGAGCTAAATTCCAGGCACTTATATACCTTACCTCATCCAACCTTCACATAACCTGCATTTTACAGAAGAGGGAAGCTGAGGGCCAAAAAATGAAATGCATGATCCCAGATCACCTGGTGGCAAGTGGCAAATTTGGGATTCTGAACCAAAGTCCCTTTAACATCAAAGACTTGGCTCTGGAGTCCAATGGGTTACTTCTCTGAGCAGTGGTCATGGGGCTTCAGGCTACCTCTGGACTTAAGACTATTCAAAATCTAAGTTTGCCTTGGTTTAAAAGCCACAGCAGTACCAGCTTAGAAATGTCCCTTGGGGACACTGGTACCTGAGGTGTCCTGAAAAGGGACTACCAGGCACCCAGTAGAAAATAGAAACAAAGTTCCAATCGTGAGAAGGGTAAGAAGGAAATCTAAAAAGGTTATCTCCACTATCAACTCTGATGGGAGGTGAGGGAGATCAGAAATCAAGAAGTCATCACTCTGGGGTCCCAAAGGAGAATTCATCTCTGGCTAGAATTTATTCTCAGGGCCTTCGACAAGAGTCAAGGAGGCAGTTGGGGTAGATGAGGAGAGGGCTATCACAGCAGGGAGAGCCATAAAGCTACTGTTCCTTTATGCCAGTTTCATCTGAATTACATTCATCCCTTCCAAAGCACTTCAACCAACTCCCAAGTGACCTCGCTGGCTCGCTCAAGTCTAAGCCAGATGGCCAGTGCTCCTACCTCACTTGGTATAGACCACCTTAAAGACACTTCAGTTCTGCCTCCTTCTCAATTCCTGGTCTGTCAGCTCTTAGAGGACAAGTATTATGCCTGATTCCACAACAAAAAAAGAGCTCAGAGCCCTGCATTTGGCTCAAGCCCTCATAAACATCCCGGAAATAAATCCACAAGGCTAGATAATCCTGGAAGAACAAAGGAGTTGGGCTACCAAGGAAAATTCTTTCCCAAGCACCCCGCCTTCCAGAGACAAATAACTGGAGGAACAAGAGCTACAGCAAGGGTTCTTGACCTGGCATCCAGGCACGGGCCTCAGGGATCCCAAACGCCCTAATACTCTGTGTGGAATTTTCGGAGTGTTTCCATAAAGGTGGGGTTTTTTCTGAGAAGAGGATCCAGAGCAGATCACATGCAATTTGTGGATGGGCAGCAGGAAGGTGGAGGCAGAGATAAAGCAGGGACTTGGCCTGGCAATATGGCGTGTGGAGGCTGTAAGTGGGGCTGTTCTTGTACAACAGCTAGAAGCCAACCCTGACACAAAACCTCCTCACCCCTCAGCCAGGAGCACAGTCTCTCTTCCATTCGGACATGAAAGGCAGGCACACCTCTTCACGGTCCCCACCTCAATCCAAGTGTCCCCCAGCTGTGAACAAGCCACACGGGCTACGGCATCGCCTCTCCAGGCAGCCACGGCCCGGCCCGTGAGGCTCCATTTTAAGCACAAACTCTTCAGCCTACCCCATTCTCCTTGTTTAAAAGATAAGATCTCAGGGGAATTCAGATCTAAAACTTCCGTTATTTTTTCTTTCTCTCAATTACATATGTCCGTTTCCTACAGCCTTCCAAGCCTGTCTTTCTCACAAAACCACAGACCTGATAGGGTTTGTTCTTCAAAAAAACCATTCAGATAGTTACTGTGCCCTGGTCTCTTCAAGGTTTTGGTTACTGGCTATTATGCTTGATATTTTTTCCAATCTAACACTTATGCTTATGAATTTATAATTTCCAGCCATCATCTCTGATTTTAAAAGGTTATAAGCTGGCCCTCAGGTATCTTTCCAGTCCTCTGTCATCTCAAATGGCAGCCTTTGGCCCTGCAGTGACCATTTGTTAGAGGCATTTTAGAATCTGCCATTAAGACCTGAGGTTATTATTACACTCTTTATTGGTGTTTTAAAATCCTCTCCAACTTTACAAAGAAGACATACAAATGGCTAAGACATATGAAAAAATGCTCAACATCACTCAGCATCAGGGAAATACAAATCAAAACCATAATGAAATACCACCTCACACCAGTCAGAACGGCTAAAATTAAGCACACAGGGAACAGCTGCTGTTGGCGAGGATGTGGAGAAAGGGGAACCCTCTTGTCCTGCTGGTGGGAATGCAAACTGGTGCAGCCACTCCAAAAACTGTATGGAGGTTCCTCAAAAAGTTAAAAATAACTACCGTATGATCCAGTAATTGCGCTACTAGGTATTTACCCAAAGGACACAAAAATGCTGATTCAAAGGGGCACTTGTACCCCAGAATTTATAGCAGCAATGTCCACAATAGCCAAACTATGGAAAGAGCCCAGATGTCCATCAACAGAGGAGTGGATAAAGAAGGCGTGGTATATATGTACAATGGAATATTACTCAGCCATGAAAAAGAATGTAATCTTGCCATTTGCAACTACATGGGTGGAACTAGAGAATATTACACTAAGTGAAATAAGTCGGTCAGAGAAAGACAAATACCATATGATTTCACTCATATGTGGAATTTAAGAAACAAAACAGATGAACATAGGGGAAGGGAAGGAAAAATAAAATAAGGTAAAAAAAAGAGAGAGAGAGAGAAAGAGAGAGGCAAAGTGTAAGAGACTCTTAACTATAGAGAACAAACAGGGTTGCGGAAGTAGAGATGGCCGGGGGATGGACTAAATGAGTGATGGGCATTAAGGAGGGCACTTGTGATGAGCACCGGGTGTTATACGTAAGCAATGAATCACTAAATTCTACTCTTGAAACCATTACTACACTGTATGTTAACTAACTTGAATTTAAATTACAAAATAAAATAAAGGGACACCTGGGGCTCAGTCAGTTAAGCGTCCCACTCTTGATTTTGGCTCAGGTCATGATCTCAAGGTTGTGAGATCCAGCCCCGAGACAGGCTGACCACTGGGGGTGGAACCAGCTTAAGACTCTCTCCTCTCCCTCTGCCCCTACCCCCATGCTTGTGTGTGTGCGCACACCCTCTCAAAATAATAATGATAAATAAAATAAATAAAAATTAAAAATTTTTAAAAAAACCTCTCCAACTTTAACTTGGTTTTGTGTTCCCTAACCCATGAGAGAATCCAGATTATACACACACCCACACCCACAAACACACACACGTGGGACTATATTAGTAACCAGTTCCCTATTCTATTTCTAGGAATGTAAGAATATACCTCCTGCCCTATGCAGATGACTTTTCCCCATTTCCCTTTATCTAATTCCTGATATAATTATTCTTGCTTTTGTTTCCTAGCTCATCTTTTCTGAATATGAAAATAATGTGCTGTATTGTAGAAATTCTGAAGAAAATAATAAAAATATAAAGAACTGAAATAATAATTTGCATGTTCCAAACCCTTCTGTCTTCTGCATCTTGCCTTTTCAGGTTTCACAACTTTTACTATTTCTAAACATCTTCACCTGCCCATGAAAGTCATTTTTTTTTTCTTCTTAGAATTAACTCGTTGTTTATCCAATTAGACTTCCTTCCTTCAAGTGTCTCAACCATGGTAACAAGCTGCTCTCCCCGGCTCTCTCAAGGCGGAGGTAGAGAAAGAGCGGCCCTGGATGTGGGATTCAGAAACTGAGTTCCACTTCCTCCTGACTGTGCAATTTTGGACAATCGCTAGAATACGTCATACCTCAATTTCCTCATCTGTAAAATGAAGATAATACTTCCTGCCCAGAATTCCTCCTGGTGGGTTCTTGGGAAGACCAAAATATGTGTCGGGAAGAAAAACATATGAGAAAGCCCTTAGTAAACTATAAAGCACTCCAGAAATGCAAACGATTGTCATTATTACACCCAAATTGGTTTGTCTTTGCCTCTGTTACCTTCTTTCATTGAAAGAATTCCTTTCTTTCTCAACATTTACATTTGTTTGTTTACGTAAGTCCTTACAGCTTTTCATTTTATCCTATGTTTGATCATGGTCACTTTGCCCAGGGCTCACTTCAATCCTCAAATCCTTGATTGACTTGTTCCCAACCAGGGTTATCTTCCCCATTTTTTTGCACTAAGAAGTCATGTCCTCTCAACATTCTAGGAACATGTCAGCTCATGGCCATACTTTCTTCTCTTGCCAGTTATGATTTGATGAGATACTCAAAGAAGTCAATGCCAGTCCTGATCTGGAAGCCTCTAATTCAGACACAATTCCCACATACATTACACCCTTGCCACCCAAACTGGGTCTGACGTGGGTGGGACCAGGGGCTATCAAAGTGGTTATTACTTAACTGAATGCTTACTCTGTAACAAGTACTATTCAAAATGAAATAACTCACTTAACTCTCCTGGTACCTAAAAAGCTAGAATTATTAACACCTCATCTTGTGATAAAGAATCTGGGAGTAGAGAGAACTGAAGACATTTGCCCACTAAACTAACAGGGGCAAAACAGAAACCTTAACTGTCTGACTCCTGAGTTCTTGGCCTCAGTCACTGTTTCCTACACCTGTCACTATATTAGACTGCAGTAAGAATGGATGGAGACCATTCGAAAACAGCAGCACGAGCCCACCCCCAGCACCCCAAACATGCCCCTAGAGTCAGAAGCACAAGTTCTAGAAACACAGCTTCACTCAAAACTCAACAATAATTATACTAATCATATTCCCATGCATTTCTGGAAGTCCCGGGTATTTTTTAATTTATATATTAATATTTTGTATTATTTTATTTAATTACCACATCAAGAGAATGAGGTCCAGAAATACTCATACAGATCCAAGTCCTAACCACTCTTCAAATCCCACTGTGCACCATCTTCTTCTCTTCCTTCCACTGTCCTCATTATGTAAAACCAGACACACAATATGTTTCTTCTAAGTCTCTGATCGTTCAGATCAACCATAAAAACTTCCTACAAAGCTGTAGAGCATAAAGCTGAAGAATGTGAGCTCAGGTCAGACAGCTGGGTTCAAATCCTGGCTCTGCCACTAGAGCTAAGCAAGTTTTAACCTCTCCATGCCTTAGAATCCTCATGCAAAAATGTAGGTAATAGCTATACCTACCTTCAAGGGTGGTTGGAACTGTTAAATTCTAAAGGCATGGAAAGCCTGTAGACCCTCACGTCATGTTAGCAGCTGTGGATTACGTGTCCACATGGGCCAGCACTCGGCTAGGCACACACAGGGCGGAGAGGAGAGGCTGTTTCCGCCCTTGAGAAATTCACATCAGAGGTGGGTGGGACAGAGCCTCAGCAGGCATCATCTCAAACTGGGGAACTATGGGAGCACGAAGACAGCAGTGCCTCCAGCCTGGGGAGCCCAGGAAGACCGGGAACAGAAGATCCCCGACTGACTCCTGAAGGCGGAACAGGACTGAAGCTGGGGAGGGAAGCTGGGGAGGGCACTGCAGACGGAGTGAGAGGCAGGAGCAGAGGCCTGAGTTTAAAATGGCCTTGCGTGGCTAAGCTTTTCCTTAGCTTGTGTCTCCATCTCTACTCTTCTTGGGTCATGTAAAGATAAAAGATAAGCCTGGAAAAAAGAGTTCTATACATAAAGCTAGAAAGAGTCTTCCTGCTCTCCTTTTTGACAAGTTTTTATCTAGTTTTCTAGATAAATACTGTGACAGAGACCCCGAGGAGACATGGACCAAAGATTAAAAACCACAGGTCACAACAGACCTTGGTGCTGCCCTGCACTGGGAATCCTGGTAACTTTGCCCCCACTTGCCTATCCTCTCCAACAAATATTTTCTCTTCTCTTGCCCACTAGGAGTGGACGCACTGCATTAAAGGCACTGAAAGGCTATTATTTTGAGCAAGATGGAGTTATGAATAATAATATTGTAGGTATGTATATTAAACTTGTGGTTTGAGGGGATTCTTTGTGCTGCCTCATTTGATCCACAAGACAATAATTGTCCCCCCTAAAGACCTCATCTTGCAGATGAGGAGGTAAGCTCACCAAGGTTATGTAATCTGCCTGAATCACACAGAGCTGACGTGAGCTTGAGAAGGGGCCTGGTTTCCTGGCCCACTGGCCAGTGTTCCTTTTTCAATACCACTATGCCTTGAGTCACTGGAAGGCAGTGTTAAAAATATGCACGTGGTAGGGCTAAAGTACCAGAACTCTTTGTTGCACGAAGAGAGGCTGTCTTGCCTTAGATAGAAAAATAAAGACATGGGATTTAACCTTTGTATTATATGTTTATATATAAACTGCCCTCTGCGTCAAAAGTTAATGCAGATATTTGAAACAAAACTAGCTCCCTCATATTCATCTTGGAATGAGGGAGGTCTAACTCACAGAGCAATAATAATGACTTCTGTTAATAATCAAAACCCAGCAGCAAAGCAGTATTTTTGGCTGCCATTCTCTTACTCTAACCATTTGTTTCCACCGAAAGTAGTACTCAAATGGCTTTCAAAAAGCAGCAGGCACCAGAAAATTAGCATTCTTCATAATGTCCACGATCAAATGAGTAGAAAAGGATTGTTTCCTCTTAAATGGAGACGAGTTCAAGTTTGGAGGTGTAGTCAACATAAAGAAATGCCAGACCAGGCTGAGAAGATGGTGCCCCAGCTTTAACCATCATGTGAAATGAAAACGATGCTATTGCCAGTGCCGTGAATCGCTCACCGTGACTCTCACTGAATTAAAGTAAGGTCCAGAGCTTGGCAATTTTGTAGGGATTCATTTTTTCATTTGAAAACAGCTTTGCTTTTTGGCAAAAGCAAAACACAAAGAGACGTGATCAAGAAGTCACTTTGGGGGCACCTGGGTGGCTCAGTCGTTAAGCGTCTGCCTTTGGCTCAGGGCATGGTCCCAGCAGTCTGGGATCTAGCCCCACATCAGGTTCCTAGGCTGTGAGCCTGCTTCTTCCTCTCCCACTCCCGCTGCTGTGTTCCCTCCCTCGCTGGCTGTCTCTATCTCTGTCAAATGAATAAATAAAATCTTTAAAAAAGAAAAAGAAGAAGAAGTAGTCACTTTGGCTGAGGTTTCGACGTACACGCTACTTACAGGTTCCTCTACAGACAACATAAACCCTTATGTTCTTTTTCATGGAGGGTGCTCCTTATAATTTAAAGAGCAAGGGGAGGGGTGCCTGGTGGCTCAGTTGTTTACGAATTTACCTTCAGCTCAGGTCATGATCCTGGGGTCCTGCGATCGAGCCCCATGTCAGGCTTCCTGCTCAGTGGGGACCGCTTCCCCCTCTCCCTCTGTCTCTGCCCCCCACTTGTGCGTGCTTTTTCTCTCTCAAATAAATAAAAATCTTTAAAAAAAATAAACAAACAAAGAGCGAGGGATTACAATCAAGGATGTAGTTGGAAGCCTGGCTTACTGCTCACAGCTGTGTGACCTTGAATTCTTTAATCCTCACTCTGTACACCTGAGAAACAAAATAATGTCAGCCTGTATTAAGGATTAAATGTGACAACATATGTTAACATAACCCAGGCTATCATGGGCACACCACAAATTATCTATTTGCCAATTCCAGGCCCAATTTCAACAGAAGACTGTCTTAAGCAAAGGCAAGACAATTCCTTTTGGATAACTATTACATTTGGACCGACAGCAATAACTCTTAATATTTTCATTCCACCATTTATTTCTAAAATGGTCTACAAATTCTAGCTCTCTAATCCCAGGACCTCTCTCTCCTTTCCCCCCACCTCTGTCTCAGCCGCATGAATGCAGATTTATCAATAAACTAGATTCCCGCCACAGCGACGGAAAGATCATTCATACATTTCAGAGTCAACCTTGAATTTTATGTTGAAATCAAAGCACCTTTGTAAACAGTGCAGAACAGAAAGGAGAGGTTGAGAAGGTGAATAACCATGATCCTATTCGTTCCAGAAAGCCCAGTGCAGTGAAGGTGATTGGGGGATAGAGATGAAAAAGCCCTCAAGGGATTTGCCCCAAAAGCCAGCATAAGAAAAGGGCTACAAACAAAGGGAAAATAAAAATAGTATGTGAACCAACAACTTGGGAGAGCTTATTTCTAGTTGGGAAGATCAAGCAAGACCTCGTGGGTGAGACAGCCTTTCAGATGCACTGGAGGAATGGACAGTATCGACACAGAATTTGAAGGAAAAGGGAAAAGTATAATTACTGATGAGTAAGAGCTTTTTGAAGAGATACCCTCATTGAACACAACGTAAAATAAAGATCAAAGAGGAGAGACACTAAGAAATGGGTATATTTTCATTCTGCCAGCCTATAGTTAGCATAAAAGACACTCTCATCCATTCAACTCTAGTAAAATTCACCCAAAGCATCAAGACATGCTTGGACGGCAAGGAATTGGAAACATAAAAGGTATAAATATGTCAACTTTGTCCTCAATGCACATTCATTTTCATCATCATCTTTATCGACAACCAGCATTTTCTGAGCACTGCCCAAGTGTGGAGAGCATTCTGCTAAGCACTGAGGACATAAAGTGACATAAACCATGAATCTCGTTCTCATAGAAAAATGACAAATTAATCAACAAACACAAGTGATTTCTCTTCTATATGCAGGCTCAAAGAAAACCCATTCAGTATTTTTTCTTCAAAAATCCAAGGGATCAACATTCTCCTACCCAAGAAAGACCTCCCAGATCTGGGCACCCATATTTGGCCAGGGTAGGATTTCTTCTGTAGTCCTTCTTCCCATGTGAGTTGAAGGAAAAACCAGGATACAGGCATAAACAGAACCAGATAAGGACTGAAATTTTTCCCTTTCCCCCTTTAAGCCCAGAAACAATCCTGGAATTTCTAACGAGGTGATAAAAAGGAGAGCCATGAACCCTGAAGATACCAATTCTGGCCCCCGCAGAACTCACAGATAAAGCTGGTCTGCATGACAAATGCAAAGGGGAAAAGCTGCAGTATCTCAATGATTTGGATGTTTTGCTTACACAGGGCTAACTAATATTTATTTAAAAATTCAGATCAGTGAGTACACTTCTTGGGTTTCTCCTAAATATTTAATGCCTCCCACCTCTGCATATCCCACCAGACACCAATGAGAGTCCAAACCACACTCATGACCTTTCTCTCGCATTTCCAACCACTATGTGCAGATGTCCAAAAGAGAACTAGTGTTTTTACTCTCCTCGGGTCTGTCTTTTCAAAGGAACACAGATCCATAAATCTGCTCTTTTCTTACCTCTACATTTAGGCTCACATTTATTTTAAAATGGGCAGGGAGGGAGCCAAAAAGGAAGGATGTGAGAAAACTATTAACCCAGCTAAGCCTAATAAGCAGTGATTAAAGTTACAGTCAGAGAAGAACGAAGCTCAATGCCTCCTACCCTCTTCCTCCTCTTTGTGCCTTTAATATTCTACTTCAGGCACTGAGAGGGAGGGTGACAGGGCTAGCGAATTCCAACCAGCACTAAGATAATTGTACCATTCACACCCCTCACCAGTCAATCAGGGTCTGCTTATCCAGCCCCATTTATTAATAGTTTGCCTACATTGACAGTGTTATAAAGGAGTGCAATGAGGCTTTCTCCCAGAAAAAGAAATGGGGCGCCCTCAATTAGGACTAAGGGGAACGGAGGTTTGCAGAACCAAGGGCCACTCGCCCTAGTTCACAGCCACACCTGTTTCAAGGGTGACAGGCAAAGCAGCTCCCTGACTTTCCTAACTTTCTGCACCAGTCGATGTTAAGAGAGCTCAGGAATAAATACAGCCCTGCTCTTACTTAATTCCACACCAGGCTGCACCCCCTTCTGTGCACTCTGCACACTAAATCCCCCCGTGTTCCAGTCACTTCTCCTGCCTTTGGCTCAGGGACCCTCTGACTGTCACGCAAGAATGTGACAGCGATGGAGTCTCCCTCTGCAGGTTAAGATGCTAGGACCGCGTGATGTTTAGAGAGAACAGGTGCCCCATCAGTCATCTTGCCTGGTGGTTCTCAAATATGACCGCACATGAGAATCCCCTGGGGAATGTTTTTAAACGACCCCTGCCTAGATCCCTTGCTGAGAGATTTTAACTTCACTGCGTGGGGTTTGGCCTGGGCATGGACATCATTGTTTCTGTTTTTGTTTTTGTTGTGGTTGTGTAGCTCTTTATGTCTATTTTTGTGGGAGCTCTCCAGGTGATTTTGTTATTGAGCTGGGATTAAGGAGGACCGCATAGCCTGTCCCACAGATTCAGAAATGAGAAAATCGAGGCCCCTGAGCAATGGCTTGCACACAAGTGAAATAACACACACAGAAACAAAAAGAAGCTTCCGACACTCAAGACCACCAATACCTCCGTTATCACTGAGGCAGCCACCGGGACACCCTGGAAAAACCCAGCATTTGCAAGGACACCTCAAGGAGTACCCTGGGCTCTGAAGATATGTGCCTGAGCAAATGCCCACCACCAGCTAACGGAAGACGCATGCATTCCGAAGGGACTCGAGGGGCAGGGCGGTGAACGGGAAAGCCCTGGATGGAGACTCAGTGGATGTGGCTCTGCCCCATGTATGCGTCTTCTTTACACCTTGGAGCTATTTGCACAGCTTTAAAATGGTGGTTGTGGAGGACAGATCATCTTCAAGATGTTTATTGGCATTAATATTCTTGTTACCCCATGTCTCTCTCTCTCTCTCTCTCACACACACACACACACATTACTGTACCTAATCTCCACAAACACATTTAATGCATTTAAGATTATTTTTTACTATTGCTCTTTGGTAGGTTAAGTCGCTATACAAATACACTCACACACACCCAAGCCTCGTGTGTACAGGTGTGTGGCGTGTGTGCATGTTGGGACACACACGGAACACAGTGACTTCTAACCCAAAGACGCCAGCGACTGTGGCAGCTGAGTGATCAGACTGAGGTCCCTAGAAGGTGGGGGAATTGCTTCCAAACGTCTACGCATTTTCACGGAGTCCAATTAGCTTTGAGAAAAGGATGAAAGACATCACCTCCGCTTCAAGTTTCTTCGCAGCCACTCTTCTCCCCTCCCTGAATAATGCAGGGCTTTTATCCCACCGTTGTTTTGAAGTCCCACCTCTCAAAAAGAAACAAGATCTGATTTCCTCAGAAATTCTAACCAGCTGAAACCCTGATAGGCTCTCTATGAAGATTAATGAGAAATGGAAACCTGACATTTCTTTCTAAAGAAGGAACTTCACAGTCTTCATGAGGCAGGGAACAAAGACATGGAGAGCGGCGGGTGTGGAGCACAGCCTGGTTTTTATGAGTCGAGTTAGTTAATTAGTCAAAACCTTAAATTATCCTAATCTAGAAAGCTCTCTACTCCAGACATTCCCCTCCCTGTAAAGCTGGACTCCAAGCAGGGTCAAAGCCTGTACTTCTCTTTCCTTCCACGTCTGCTGATCCTTCGGGGCCAGCCTAGTGTCTTCTCCTCTCCCCTCTCCCCATCCCTCTCATCATAAGCCTCTTCCCTGTGCCTCCATGGCCCTGCCCCTCAAAGGTAGCTTGGAATGAATGTCCCTCAAGTCAGCCAGTGGGGACACTGGGCTCATCCACATACCTCCAGCCTCACAATACTCTCTTTATATGCAGTGATCTTTAAAAAGTCTTCAAGGGGAGCTTAGGATCCTTTTGCTAATGAAATGAATACAAACCACAACACACAGAAAATGGGTGAAGTTGGGCGGGGTAAAAGGGTAGAGGGATGGGCAGCAGAAAAAGATGCAAATAAAATTTAGAGGAACTTGCAATTCAAATCCATCCACCCTGAAGCACCCAGACTACCGTTCAATCAAGTGCAAAAGGTGTCTTTCCATCCCCTCTACACTCGAACATCTCCATGACAAAGGCTTCTAAAACACCAGGCCAGCTAAAAGAGCTACCAAGAAGCATTCTGTAAATTCCCTGGGAATGACTGAGCCCCTCTTCTTCCATCGCTCCCTTCTGCCATTAAAGAAAGCGGCTGGTGTCTGAATAGCATGGCAACTCTCTACCTCACAACTTTGGAAACACATGGGGCTAGGCTGGTCCTTCATTTCGAGTAGCTTGGCCTGGGCTAGGATCCAGCTCTCTCCTTGGCTACAAACCAACTAACAGCTGTCCCTTTCTTTATAATGGCCATCAACAAAGTTAGCTGCAATCTAGTGGTCTAAGATGAAAATTGTATCATTTGCTCATTCTAAAGGCAAGCGTAATAAACGGGGGCGGGATTCATTAACTGTACAATCACTGAAGCAGAAAAAAGGGCCTCCACCTTTTCCTTTTCAGAAGACCCTGACTTTATTCTCTGGCCTCATCGGTTGGAATCCAAAATTCCCAACTGATGAACCAGCACATTTCTGTGCTGCTCTTCTACCCAGGTTAAGGGACACAAGAAAGAGCAGAAGGTGGCTCTTTTATACCAATTTGCCTCTCCATCTGCTCTCCATCCTCCTAGGCGGACCATTCTCCCCTTCTACAAAACTCCTAATTATTCTTAAAGACACAGTTTAAACATTAACCCCTCCGTGAAGCCCACCTCATTTTCCCAGGCTTCCCTTTCATAGATCTTACCTGAGTATATGATAATAATCTCTTTAAACACGTCTCCCCCATCCAATTATAAGCTACTGGAGGGTACAAACCAGAGCTAATTCTTTCTCGTGACACAACGTTCGACAAATACTGGTTCTTAACAAACGTTTGTTGAATAACATGGACCAAAAGACACAAAAATAAAGTTAAAAGAAGAGAGTGTGAAAGAAAAGAGACCACGGGGCACTGATAAATACATAAACGCTATCTAGAGATGAAAAACAGAAAGAGAGGACTCAACGACAAAAAGAGCCAGGAGAAGACCACAGAGGATGAAAGCACAAGAGGCAAAAAGACACACATGGTGGGAGAGTGACAGAAGAGGGGACATGGGTGAACTTAAGTACACAGGCTCCTCTTGGATCTGTGCTTTTTTAAGAAAAAGCAGAAATTCTGAAAGTTCCAAAGGTAGAGCATACATGTGGAACTGCCAACGTTAACCATGACACAGAACCCAGTTCAGGAGTGGTGCACACCCAGGATGCACGGGCCCACAATTACGGCATCACTCGAGAGTGTCCGGAATGCAGGCACTTGGGCCCCTCCCCAGACCTAGTGAACCCGAGTGTACATTTTTAGCAAGATCCCTGGGTGATTCCTATAGACAAACAAGTTTGACAAACGTTGATGTAGCCGTTTGACATCGGCAGATAACCTCCGCAGCTCGTTCCGTGGTGCGGTGCACAAAGCATTGCCACCAAGCAGCTGCACAACCTAAGCCAGTCACCTGACGTCCCTGGATTTCAGATTCTTCACCTGTGAAATGAGGAGGTCAGAGGAAGTGCGTTTTAAATGGTCACAGAGCTCTGACCTTCTTGATCTCATCTACTAACTTCAAATCCTTCCTACACCCACCAGAACAAACAACAAATATTTGCTAATTAATGTATCACTTCCTCTCTCCACTTACCTATTTTTTTTTCAAGTACCTGTTATGTGCCAGGCACGATGTTAAGAACAAGTGATTCCAGGAGGAATAACTATCCCTCCCTGTCCTCAAGGAGCTCACCAACTTCTTAGGGACACAGAGCATAAAAACAAAATTGGGATAAAAGCCTGGTAACAATCATGAACCAGCCCTGGTGCTGCACAGAAGGCAGAGCAGCCATTCTGCTCGGGGCGTCACGCAGGATTTCAGCAAAGGGCCAACATATGCACTACGCCGACCTTCTCTGCCCACCTCAGCTGCAAGCACTAAAAGTGAAAAGACAAAAATAAGGTAGTTGGTGAACATCAACAAACCAACCGAAGGTTCCCGAACACACCTCTCTGGGTTCACAAAACTCCAAGAGCACATCCACACAATGGACTAGGTGTCATGGCCACAGACAGACCGTTAACAGCCACAGGTGCTCCCCCAGAAACCCACGTCCTCTGAGCTACGCCCACTCCCTCATCCCGACTGCATTCAGTTCTTCTAGCTTCGGCATCCTTCTGAAAGATAATATCAATTCAACCACTAATCTACTCTCCCTAGAGACTTCTTCTGTGGTTTCAAAGAGGGGATGCACTTTAATAAATGTGAACAATTCATTAGGCCAGGATCTCTTTTTGATCTATATTTATTTATAGAGACGACACTCGTATCCGATTGCATGCACAGTAGCAGAGACTGAAAATGTAATTTACTGAAAGAAAGAAATTTCTAGAATTTCTAAGGAGGCTGGAGAATGGCAGTGGGGAAAAGGGAACTCACTTTCCAGCAGATCCACTCCTGACCTCAACAAGTTACAGGAGATGAGTGGTTTTGTCAGCCCTAGCCTTCCTTATTAAGGAGAAAAGGCTATCGCTCAGAACAACAGTTTGCCAACCTTTAGAATGGTGAGCTCCACCCTGGCTTCTTCCCTGCCCCTGGCTTTTATAGGCTGATTTTTTTTTTGCTACGGTTTCTTCACATACAACCTGTGCTTTCCCCTGCCTGCTATATTTCCTACTCCATAAATATTCATGACATTTTTGCTTTAACTTGTTAGCAGTGGTGGACATGTCACCTTCATCTTCGTATTGTTGAGCAAGAAAATAGGGGGCACACCCCTGCATCCCGGGTTCATCACATTCATGGAGGAGGTGGGAGAACGTTTTACAAGGCAATGAGGATGTGGTCAAGGGCTGAATCAGCTCAGTCCCGTTTGTCCCTGTCCAGCATCGCTCATCCCCCCTAATCAATTTCAGTCCGTGTGTCCACCACCCAGGTGCCCACTTCCCCTCCTCACCCAAGGCTGGTGCATGTGCATGAAGGTCAAAGAAGATGGTTAAGGTTCTGAAGCCATCCTTCTGGAGGCGAAGAGGAATACAAAATCGAGCTACCTGCCGTTCACCCCTTCACCAGAGGGAGTCGCTCTTCGCACTCAGCCTACAAGAAAGGCACTTGGTGTGCAAAGTAGTGACTAGAGAAACGTGTTGGTCCTCCTCCTTTCCTTTAATTTTGCCTCATTACTTCTTTGCTTTCTCTGCATCTATCCCAGCCAGAAACGACATACACGCACTGGCAAAGCAAGACTCTTCAGACAGACAGTCTTCCTAGCCACGGAACCAATGCTGAGAAGAAATGAGACAATCGAGGGGCACACCTTGCTCCTCTCTTCGCACGTGAACAGGTAGCTCTGGGCGGCCACATGGCTCTGTGTTCCCAGATCCGTCATGCTTTGCTACACCTGAACCACACAGGGACAGAAGGCAACCATGGTGTTCTGCTTCCCTTCAAACCACCAATCTAAACTTAGCCGGGCTTGCCTGAGAAGTCTTTATTTCCCATTAGTTTTGGGGTTTTTTTTTTTCTTAATTGTACATCACGGAGGCTCCTCAACTGAAATTAAATTTGCTCTTCCTCCCACCAGCGGACATATTTCTTCCTCAGGTAACCCCCACTGTACAGGGGGTGGCAGAAGGAGAGAAGACAAAATAGAACCCAGTCAGCTCTTTGTGCCATGAGGAGAAAAACAGAGAGAGAGAGAGAACAGTGGCCCAGAGACAGCCCGGAACACCACTGAGTCGCGGCCTCGCCAAGACTGCTCACGGGGGCGGGACACACCTGCCCCATCAGGGTTCCAAAACCGCTTTGGATGTGGTAAAGGTACGGACCACCTGTGGTGATTCCACCTTGAATCCTAACAAGCACCTCCCCTTCTCTTTGTCTCTTTCCCACCACCCAGTCCTCCTCTTCTTCAGCACCCTCCCCTTGTAACCTCTTGTCCTTCATCTTGCTGTAGGGCCAACTAAGGATGGCCTAGAACCTGGCTTAATCCCATGAGCATTCTAAGAGAATGTGGCTGAGACTCCGTCCAAAGGCCTGCTGTCAACCTGGTCACCAACCAACATGACGAAGGACCTAGTCACTGTAGGGCACTGTCGCGGGCACCAAGAATGAAAAAAGGGGCATCTGCCCCAGGGACACCCACCTCACCTCGCTCATCCGTACGTAGGAAACCACTGCACATGGAATTGCTGTCCTCACCCATACCTCTGTTCTATTTTGAAGTAAAATTAAGAATACATCCTCCCACCTGAAGGAGTAGAAGCAGATGGAGAACCAGCTCAGGTGTCTGTAAGGTGAGCACACACCAGATAACCTCAGCTATTTGTAGACGTGGTGAGAACATGGTTCAAAGTGGGATCCCACTCTCCCATTCTGCTGACAGTACAGATGGGTACAGGTTACCAGTTAAATGCTCCAAAGAATGACACCAGGGGGAGGGGAGTAGTGAATGTGGCTGAGATAGCCATCCTTTCTGGACAATGAAGAGCTACCTCTGGTGTGCTGTTGAGTGACAAGGAGCCTCTCCTCCTTCCCCTACATCCCTTTAGTATTTTGGATTGCTTCAAAGTATAGTCATTAAAAATGCCAGAAAAAAAAGATCTGGGGGGAGAACACTTTCAGAAAGACTACTGATGCCCATGATTCGGCTACAGGATTTTGAAGATCCGTATCGCAACCTGATTTCTGCATTTGGGCACCCTCGGAGTTTGGGGGTGTATGGTCAGTGGACCAAGGAGAAGAGCCCCAGCTCCCCATCATGGCCCTCCAGCCTGTGGGTGATCGGATTGCCTCAGGAGTTGTCTTGCATTGCATGAGTGCCTGGCTGAAGAGTCATTAGCTAAGTCTTTTCCGTCTCTCCTGCTATTTCTCAAGTACATAAAAAAACACTGCCTAGCCACATTTCACATACTGTAAAAATTGATGAGAAGGGGGAACAAAAAGAAAGTCTTCATTCTCTTTGGAAGGTACAAGACGAACACATGCAAACGGCACATCTCTTTGTTTAACACAAAGACTCACGTGTCGAATTCTGCACCCCTTCCCCATGCACAGCGTTTTAGAACTCTGCAAGATAGCCATTTTGCAAGAGTGTGGAAGTAACAGTTTGCTTGGAGGATGTGTGGGTATAAATAGATGTGCAGACAGAAGGAGAAATTTACAGCTCAAAAATAATAGCACAGAAAAAGAAATATCAATTATAAGGAGAATATTGACAGAATTCCTTCTTTGCAAGCTTGAGATTGAAGTCCTCTTAACCTGCAGCATCCTTCAATTCCAGGTGTTCCTAGACCAGCCAGATTCCCCACCTAGACCTGTCCCTCTGCAGTAGGCCTCCGGGGATCTCTGGGCCCCGTGTCAATGCTTTAGACAGCAAGTGGGCTTCAGGGCAACAAGCACAGTAATCGTTATTTTCATTTCTTTAAAGGACATTAAAAAAAAAAAAAAGCCTAGGAAGGTAGAGAGAGGAGATGCACAGGCATGGAAGTGGCAAGGGGAAAAAGCTAGCCTGAAAAAAAAAAATTTTTTTTTTTCTAGATTCCCATAAAAATCAGAGCTTTAGCCCTGGGTGAATAAAATGCTATTTAGCTCAAAAATCACACAGGGCTCCCATGCATGTCTACATACATAGACCCTTATGTCACCCAACATCTTCAGTCCCTGCATACATCCACCCCTACTGCCTCCCCAAAACCTGTTTGATGAGGAAGGGAAAGATCTAACATGGGCGATTTCCCCCTTTGTAATAAGCCTTTTTCCCAAAACAGCATTATTTTATTATCTTGTCACCTTTTCTTCCAAAAATTCCACTTGAGGGATTTGAAGAGAGAGATAAACAAGGAATCCCTACCCCAGGTGAGACGACAATAAAACAGAATTCGCCCTACCTTGGTTTGTAGAAGCCAAACCTCTAGACGGACAGATTAAGGGAGTGAGCATGTTGGGAATGTCCAGTCTCCTCTTCTCGCTGGCATATCCACATAAGAAAGACGAAGGATAAATGAAAGGAAGATAATTTAAAATCCAATTTAGCGTGAATTTTGTTTTAATCTTGTGTCTTGAAGAGATGCAAATTCAAAGAAAAAAGACAGAATTCAAAGGTAATTCAGGGTATGGAGAGCAGCTCACAGTGCAGAATCCAGAGTAATTATTCCATTTGCATGTGAGGTTAGTGGCTGGGCTTCTCGCAATTACGGTTTTTGATTTTTGGAGCTTTAGTGGAGGAGGCTCTGTGTAGAGAAGCTGGGGGCCGGCTCTGTCCCTCCGTGGAGCATGGTCATTCCCAAAGCGTCCCCTTCCTGAGGGGGAAAAAGAGGCGGTCAGGGTTTGATTCGAGTGTCCCCAGAGGGGGAGAAAAATGCATTCCGAAAAAGATATCAATTCGTTTTAAGGAAAAGGGGGAGGAAACCCCGCATTTCCCACAGAGTGCACACGAGAGGAATTGAAAACAGCTGGCACCGGTCTATAAATAATTCAGAAAAGGTCTGGCTATACCATTCCTGGGACAGGCATGGATGAGAGGTGGGAATGCCAACCTGAATGGAAGAGGAGAGAGGGAGGGAGCAAGCAAAGGAGGGAAGTGGTAAGGAAGGAGCGAGGGAGGGAGAAGCGGCACCATAGAGCAGCACACACTCACACACACGCAGAAACACACAATCCCCACTTAACTCGCCAGCAAGTGCGGCCCCCAGCCCCATCTGCATTGCTGCTGACATGTCTGTCTCGCTCTCCCCATCGCCTCCAGCGGCAGCGCCTCCTCCCACCCCGGGCTCCTGCTGAATGGGTTCTGATTGTGCACAGGGTGCACACTGGGCATTTCTTGGAAGGGGCACACTGACACGCGCGCACACACACACGCCCCCGACGCGCACGCGCCCCCGCGCGCGCACTCACACTCACCCCCGCGCACACTCACCCCCGCGCACACTCACGCCGCCGCCGCGCTGATGTGCAGCGCACGGGGCTTCACCTGCAACGTGTCGATTGGACGGATGGTCGCGGCGCGTGGCTCCGGCCCAGGGCACCGATGCCCAACCTCTCTGTTCGGTAAGGGGATTAACAGCCCCCCTCAAAANAAAAAAAAAAAAAAAGACTGGAGAGAGCCCTCCCCTTTCACCCTAAAAAAATATATATTTTTTAAAAAGCCACGTCCAAATTAACAAGTGCCGGGTTCTGCTGGATTCAAGAGCTTCACCCAACACCAGGTTAGTTAACGGTTCCACCGCTTCCACCCTTTATCTTCCTGACACCCCCAAACCCCAGTTGAGACACGAGACTCCAAAGCGAATATTTACGTACCGACTCTGAGCGCCTCGGCGGTTGCAGAATCTCCGGAGAGGGCTGGCGGGTGGCCGGGGATTGAGGGTTTTCCTTTCCTGCAAAGCAGGATTGATAATCCGTGTCGGGGGTTTTGAAGTTCACGACTCTGCTTGGCAAAGCCAAAGAAAATGCATTCGGACGCCAGCACTTTGGGATTGTGGTCATCAAAAATCACCCTGACGAACACTTTCGATAAGAGCAAAGCCCCGAGATTTCCTAGAGGTGAAGAAGCCGAAGGAAGTGGTTTTTGAAAAGGGGTGGGGGGACCTTCCTTTCTCAAAAAAAAAAAGGGGGGGTGGAGAGGCAGGAGCCCAGATTCCAGTTGGTGATGATCGGAGCCGGGGGAGGGGAAGCGGGCGGGGGCACGCTGTGCAAGTCAACCGCGCGGCAGCGGGAGAGGAAGACGAGGAGGGGGAGGAGGGGGAGAGTAAGAAAAATGGGTATTAATCACCGGGGACGGGGGTTGGGCGGGAGATCACAAGTTGCCTGGTCTGGATCTGGGTCTCACACCCAAAAACGTGCCCCCCCCCCTGCACACGTGCTGGGGGAAGTGGGGTAGGAAGGGGGAAAAGGCTTAACCCGAGTCCGTGGCGCCTCCTGCTGGCCGCAGTGGGGCACAGCAATGAGGAAGGGCGGCTAAGGGGTGTGGGGAGCGAGACAGTGCCCCCGGTGAGCGGCCGCGCTTCGCTGCGGAAAGCATCTCAAAGGCGGAGCTGCCCTTTGAAATTTAAGACCCTGGCTCTATTTTCCACAAATCAGCCTCCGCTTCGTACGTGCAGCGCATGTGCTGGACGCAGTTGAAAGCCAGGTTCTTGCCTTCAAGAAGCTTAGGATCTATTTTGAGCTCCTGAGGCTGACGGGGAAACAACGGGAAACAAAGAGAGGCAAATGTAATGAAGGGCTAAACTGTATAGTACAGATAATATGTGTGCTTTGCTGACGACTCATGAAGGCTCCAGGAGTCTGGCATTTTTTATTAAAGTAGATCCTGTTATTTAAAGACCTTGAGGAGAGATAAGGATGAGACTGGTGAATAATCCCTATATGAAACTACATTTCATGGCATTTACAAACCCACCCTCTTGTAAAACGCAAACATCCATTCGTTTCTCTCCCTCTTAAACTGTTTTTTGTTTTAATAGCACTTATCACCACCCGTAATATTGTTTGGTTTCAATATTAACATCATCGTGTATGCACCATTTTTATTCTAATCCGTTGTCTCGTCAAAGATCCAGAATATTATAGGGATGGAACATTTTCCTGTTGGCTATATCATGAGCTTCTCATATCTGGAGCTTTGATCTATGTAGCATACACCAGATGTGTATTGTGGTCTCTAGACCAGACAGGAGTCATAATATATCTGAACTAGTTCTTTCATGTTTCCTAGTTTTTGTTGGGTTTAATCGTTGCATCTAAGATTTTTAAAGGCACACACAAATGCATAAGCATTATATGGAAACACAAATAGTGAAATCATTCTTTCTCAGTAATGGTATTGCTGCTTTTCTAAGACAGGGTAGGGCTGGTCTTCCACCTCTTTGGAGAACTACAGAACCACTTCAGAGTTGCTGTGCCCCTTGATATACAACAGGCAACCCAAGCCCCTCTATGTGCAGATTTCCAGTTGTTAGAACATGGATTCCAGGAGGGGTGTAAGATGCAGAGCAAGGACCCCATGAGGCTTTCCTGAAACACTTCCTGGAGTCTCCCAGGAATGCCATTACCTTCACAATAAGACCCACACTCACTCAAGGGTTGACCTTTAACCTACTTTAAAAAGCAACAACAACAAAAACAAATAAAAAATAAAAACAAAAAACCCTCAGAGCCCACCTTCCCCTTCCTATCCCAATCCCCTTCACCAAAATTGGCCCATTCTTCTCTATTTTCTTTTCTTCCCTTTCCGGACCCAGTAATTCCATTCCAGCCCATTCACTTCTTCAAGTGTCGAGGAAAGAATGAGTTCTCAGACTCCCTCTCCCTAACTAGGTCTACCCTCCCCTTCAATTTCTAGCTCAAGTTCCACCTCATCTGAGGATATTTTCAGTCAGCCAAGCCTGAATTGGTTTCTGTAACAACTGCAAGAGTTTTTAAATGAGGTATGACACCTCACCACCATCCCCCTGACTCCCACCCCCTGCATTTGGAAACGTGCGGAGGGATTTGTAGGTGACGGTACCGGCGTGAGTGATGCAGGCACCGGAGATCCGACACACCCCAAATTGGTCATTTGGTCTTGCATTAGGAAGAACTGGCCCAAAAGGAAAATAATATTGCCATAAACTATTTATGTTGAACCATATGAAACTATGGGTATTCAATCACATGAAACTGCCAATCACATGAAATAACCATCATTGGTTATAATAAAAGGCAATTTCATAAGGCTAAACTTTAAATTGTATACTTATGTGTATCTCCCGTCTTTCCAATTACTTAACTACTTAAGGAGCTTGACCAGCATCTAGATTATCCATATATTCCCAGCACCTGACTGTTGGTTTGCAACCTCAGGAGTTCCCCTGGTGAAATTTTAAATTGGTCCCTCTACACGGAGAGCAAGGAAAGGCTAAAGAAAAACACAGAGCACTCCGGATTGGTGGGTGGCAGTTTTAATAAGCAAGACAACTTACCTACGAGGCTTGTCTTGGGCAGTCGAAGATAAATGGATCTCAACACCGGCCCACCAGAATCTTAGGAGTTTATATAGTGGCCTTCGTGGGGTTCATTTATGTATACAGGCCAGATGGTCTCACTCCATTAGTCTCTCAAAGCTGTATCTTGAAGTGGCTCCTAGAGTGAGAACAATGGGTAGAATGAACATTCTAAGGACAGGGCAGGGAATAAGGAGCTTCTAACTGCCCAGATCCAGCTTGTGGGTCAACTGGCAGTCACTTCCTCTCAATGACCTCCTCTAACAGTGGCACAATTCCAGACATGTAGTGGGGCTTCAGTCAATGTTAAGGTTTTTTTGTTTTGCTTTTTCATGACTATTAGAAACCACTTTCCCAAGTAGTCTTGCTGACTCTGGCTCTGGAAGTACTAATTCTGGGAACCACGCAGCTTGTGAGTGGAAGGCGGCATCTCTTCTCCATGTTATGCATTGCCCATTGTCCATTCAATGGCAGAAGACCTCTCTCCTTATTTCTCAGACTCCCTGTCACTCACTGGCACTTCTCATGAACGACCTTTGCCTCCAAGGACCACAAGTCTTTCCACCAAACTGTTTTTAAGGATCACCTGGATTCACGAAATTTGAAACACTATTTCTCAACATTGCAAATATGCATTTCCTAACTCCTAGTCAGGAAGCACAAAAAGCAATGTCCTAAAAAGACAAGATGTTGGATTATATTTCATAGCATCGTTTATTGAAGGAAAAGCTCTTGCCTGAGGCTGTTAATGACCCCGCTGGAGGTATTCCGTCAGCTCTCTTGACTAAAAGAGAGAATCCCATGAGATGCAAACACTCTTGTCTCTGGCCCAATCAGCAGACGCAAAGCCCACGCCTTGCCCAGCAAAAGAAAAAAGAAAAAAAAGCAGGAGGTGGGGGAGTATGTTTATCTCACAACATCTTTCCTATCAAGCCCTGACACCACAAGGTAGGGCCTGAAGTTTACAATTTGGGGCTCCTCATTAAGGAAAAGAGTAAAACTGTGATGTGCAAGTGAGTATGTACTTAAAATGAGAAAATAAATCACAAGAAATAAAAAATTCTTTGATACTGATTAATGCCACAAAAAAATTGTAATTAAATAATAATTTATTAGTTATTGCCTAGATGTTCTGTAATACTTGCTCTATATATTTTTACTTCGTATTCTTCACATTACGATTTATAATATCAATTCTATGGAAATAACAGAATCAGTCTATCCTTCACCATGCTTGCTCAAAAATTGGTTTTCATCATTAATCATTTAGAAAAATTTCTTATTGGTAGTAGTGCAATGTGTGTTTTTTAGAATGCTGTCAAATTAGGGGAAACCCTTATCAAATTTCTTTTATATAGAAGTAAGATTTCAAGGATTTCAAGTTTTCATGTACAGTGGTTAGTAGTCGCTATCCCTTGAACTGATGGCACTCATTAACCAGTTTGCAGTGTATTACAAGTTTTGCATTATCTTCATCAATGTTAGTATTTTGTCTCAAACCAGCCAGAAATTTAGCTCTTTTTTCCAGTGTGTTCATTTGGTTCACTCCTCTTCTGTAACTGAATTAGCAAACAATCCAGGAGCCTATTCATTACTCAAAATTTCTCTTTCCTTCTTAAAGAATTTAGTATGATTTGGAAAAAAAAAAGTTGCAATTTGCTTCTTAATGTCAGGGTGATTTCTATTGATGTCAATGCTAATCTCTTTGTCATTTTTTATTTTACATGCATTCATTATTATATGAATTTTCTCTTAGTTCTTCAATACATAAATGTATGTAATAAAGAACTCTTCAACTATGACCCACACAGCACTCTGTAATTTCTCACTTGTTTTATTAAAATGTCCCAAAATATCTTTCCAAACTGCAGATAAAGTGGCATACTCAAGCTTTATCAATAAAGAAACTTTTTAAAATCCATGTTCGGGTTTCCCTTCCCAGCCTATGAAAAATTCTAGAACCTTATCTCATGAAGCTTGAGCAGCTTTCTAACGGGAAGCATTACATTTTGATTCTTTAAAGAAAATCCTAAATTGTCAAATATTCTATTTGTGAGACAAATCTGAAAGGGGAAAAAAAGCCTTACAAAATGCCAAATTGTATACAACTTCAGGTAAGCTGGAGGCTGCATTCACTCCAGCTCAAGTAAGGGGATGATGGCCTGAGCACATGATCTCTGAGACTTTCAAGTCCCAGAGCTGGGCGAGGAGGCACCAAGGGTGGATGGAGTCTTCCTGGAAGCTTCTCCTTCATTGAGAAAGCTGGCAGTGACTTAACTCTATACGAAACTGATAGCAAGCCTCATAAATATATCTCACTAAACCCAAATTAAATTATTCCCAACTCAACCTCCACTTAGCTTCATCTCCAAAAAACGTTCACCACCGGGGCGCCTGGGTGGCACAGTCGTTAAGTGTCTGCCTTCAGCTCAGGGCGTGATCCCAGCGTTCTGGGATCGNTGTTCACCACCGGGGCGCCTGGGTGGCACAGTCGTTAAGTGTCTGCCTTCAGCTCAGGGCGTGATCCCAGCGTTCTGGGATCGAGCCCCACATCAGGCTCCTCCACTGGGAGCCTGCTTCTTCCTCCCCCACTCCCCCTGCTTGTGTTCCCTCTCTTGCTGGCTGTCTCTGTCAAATAAATAAATAAAATCTTCAAAAAAAATAAAAAAATAATTTAAAAAAAATGTTCACCACCACTCCAATGACACCCAGTGTGAGAGGAAATCAGACAGAGAAAGTTGGAGTGGAAAGAGACAGCAATCTTAAATGATTCCAATTAAAACATGCTATTTTTGCAAATTTTACTAAAACATTTGGACACATTATTAGGCCCTCTCCCACAGCCTTAGAAGAAAGGGCCCCAAGTGAGGGACTGGGAATCTGAAGCTGCATTAGCTTCAAAGTCAGTCTGCCTCTACTCGTTACCTAATGCAAACAGGCTTCCTAGTTTCTAGAGAAAAGATTCGAATTTTATCTTTGAAAAAATAATTCGTTAAAGGCTCAGTTGACAACATGCATATTAATGCCTTCTGCTGAATCCAATCCATCTTCTTTTGCTTGCAATTCCTGAAGTGTACAGGAAACACAGAGCATTCAATTTTAATAACTCTCACAAGCATACTAAGATCCTGATTCCGCCATCATTACTTTTTTAAAAGAATCTCTATTTTGTCTTATCATAATGATATTAATTATTCACCCCAAGCCATCTTTTTTCAAAGGGATAGTTAAACAACCTCCATCTCCTCCCCCCGGCCTGAAGACCTGCCCATCCTCCAACAATTAAAAAAGTCTGCATTATCCACTGCATTTTCTCGAGCCTGCTGTGCACATTGTAACAATACGCTTGTACACATCACATTGTGTACTCAGAGAAACATCTCTTTAATCCTTCCCTACGTGGTCCCTTTTCTTCTCCAAAATATACAATGGGGGTGGGAGGGAGAGGAGGAAGAAGAGAGCAATAAATAAGTCTTGCAGAGAAAAGAATGATTAAATCTAGAAAGTGGATGGAACTTGTGATGTGATAGTAAGTTCTCTGTGATAAAGAGAAGAATTTGCATGGTGTTATTTCTAGCATCACTCAACTCCTGCAAGAACACACCCTGAGCGGAAATAACCCCCAATTAAGCACAGTTAGAGCTGGCACTGCCTTATTGGGTACTTCTCCTCCTCCAACATAGCAAGGATATGACAACACTTTTTCTGACCTGGCTGTTGTTTTTTGGGGGTTGTTTTTGTTTGGGTTTTTGGTTTTGTTTTGTTTTTTAAGAAATCCTTTAGAATCTTGATTTTTATCTCCCTGAGTAGGTTTTGTTTTTTTTTTTTTTCTTGTTTTTCATCTATATACTGTGGGGGGGGACGGGGGAATGGCCTCTAGTCTCAACATTATGATGTAGGGAAGGTGCACTGCTGGTGTTTCACTATCAGACTAAACAAGCTTCTTGAGAAATATGCCCTAATTTCTTTTACTACAGGCAATGTGGATGACAGATCCCATCTCTATCTGAAGGCATTTTCAAACATCTTATTACCACAGGCAGTCAGATAATGATGCAAATGATAAAACAAAATGGAGATAAATTCTGTATCTCTCCTCTTACAGGTTCCCTTCCCTCTCATCACTTCATGTCCTTCTCTGAAATTTTCTAAGGTTTTTCTTTGTGAGCTGGGCATCCATCCCCCCAATATTGTTTTTTCCATTGGTCCTGCAAAATGGATATGAAATTCTGTGAATTAAGCCAGATTCCATTGGAGAGCATGTGCACACACTTACACACACACTAGCATTCTGAAAGAATTCTGAGGTGCCAATCGGAGGCAAGGGGTGATGATTCCTCACGTGTCCCAAATCTACACATCGGCCTGAGCGGTATACAAAGTAAGCTTCACCAAGGCAGGGGACTGGTCCATTCTGCTCACTGCAACCCTCCTGACACCCAGCACGGTGCCTGAATGAATACCTTCTAAGCAGACCCTAAGAATGAAGTCACTAAGTATTCGAAGAAGGATTTTCTCGATCTTTATGGGAGCTGCATCACCGCGATCCTGCTTGAACACTCAACAGCCTCCCCGCTAGTGGAGTTTAGTTCAAACTCCCCTTTCACACGCTGGTTGCTTCACAGTCTGGCCCCAAACCTCCTCACCCTTGTAGCTCTTCATCATACGCACTCATTTTTTTCATTTTGTTTTTAAATTGAGATTTTTTTTAAATTTAGATTTTAGTTTTTTTTTCAAAGTTGTGTGAGCAAAGTTTAAAATAAACAAGTTGTT
Organism: Ailuropoda melanoleuca; assembly: GCF_002007445.2. Taxonomy (NCBI): domain Eukaryota; kingdom Metazoa; phylum Chordata; class Mammalia; order Carnivora; family Ursidae; genus Ailuropoda; species Ailuropoda melanoleuca. The sequence goes on from NC_048233.1 coordinate 13,188,372, forward strand.
CAACAGCAGTGTTCCCTGACCTCCCACCACCCCAACCCCCTCCCTAAAGGCCACCACTATCAGTTGTTTTTGTTTTTGCTTTTTTTTAAGCAGGCTTCTTGCCCAGTGTGGAGCCCAACACAACACTTGAACTCAGGACCCTGAGACCATGACCTGAACTGAGATCAAGGGTCCGACCCTTAACCCACTGAGCCACCCAGGTGCCCTCAGTGATTTTTCATTCAAACTGTTGGCACTCACCGTCGTAGCTCAAAATGACACACCTACATTGCTACTCTTCATTGTTTATTGACATCCAACTATGGAAGACAAGAGTTTGTCTCTCTTTCACAAATAAAAACAAAAACTAATGTACCACATATATGCACACTTCCTTCCCTCGTATCCTCCAATATGCATAGATCATAATTACACTTAAATCAATATTCAGAGTCTACAATTGTCCCATAAATGTCCCTTATTAGGTGTAGTTATCCTGTCTCAAGTCTCCTTTAATCTAGAATAATTCCTCCATCTTACTTTGTCTTTCATGATACTGACATTATTGGAGAGACTGGGCCAATTATCTTATAGAATACTTCACAATTTGGAATTGTTTGATTCTTTTCCTTATGAATAAATTAAGGATAAACATTTCTGGCAAGGTAATATTGTGAACTTCTCCAACCCATTAAATTATCAGGAGGTACCTAATGCCAGTGTGTCCCATTATTGATTATGGCAAATCTGATCATTGATTTGGGGCTATCTACCAGAGCTCTTCATCGTAAACGTATATTTTCTCTTTGTAATTACTAAGTAATCTGCTGGGTGATAATTTGAGACTGTGCTCCCACGTTCCTGTTTCCTAATAACTTGAGGACAAGAGTATTATAAAGAATCTTAAACTCTGAACAGATTGTTTGTTGTTGGTAGTGGTATTAGTGCTGCAATTATGGACAGAAATAAAAAATTTTATATGTAAGTTCTGCCCACCAAAAGGACCTAAAAGCAATGACTTCACAGTAACAATGAGCACACCCGACACCTAGATCCTGGTTTCTAAACACCATTCTCCAGGAATAGGAACCAGGAATCCTTGGAGAACTGGCTGATTCTGGGTGGAGTCAGGGAAAATACAAGGTGAGCCCAGAACATCTTGTTTGGCCTGAAAGCAAGGAAGTGCTCTAAAACTAACAGGGACATGTCAAAAGAATGTATGATCCAGCTTAAAGGATCTCCCACTGGCCAAATTTGGGACTATTTTAGCTTGAAAAAGAATAATGACCATATTGATTATGAGACAATGAATAAAAAAGACTCCATTAGTCCACAGGGACGCTTGAGAAAAATGGTGGTGGGGAGAGGGAAGAAAAGCTCTTCTTTACAAATATTCTAGTGAATAAATGCTTGAGGAATAATAGAATTAAAGGATCACCATTTTACCATCTCCAATGTAACAACTGGTCATCAGTGAATACTAATAAATGCTTTTTTGACGATGATTTTTGGCAAGCCACAATTATACAATGTGCTTATTCTTAACCCGTAAAAATTATTATGCCCATTTTTAAAACTTTAAAACGTATATTCTCTCACATCTTACACTGCACCCATGTTTACTAATACATTTCATAAACCCTTCCAAATTTCCTTCTTTGCAAAATTTTTCTTTTATCCATTGGTAGATCGCCGCGAGCACCAATTCATACATAATTTAGTGACTCTGTAGAGAAAAATCCTTTAGCCTCTATGTAGGAGTGATATCTGAACTTCTTCCTTTTTGAACAAAAACACTTCATAAATTTCTTTTTACAAAATGCTAACATCTCTAAGTTAGTTAGCTAGTTTAGTCCAAATTTTAAAATACTCTTTCGAAAAACATTAACCAAACACTGACGAGTACTGTTGGAAAAACTAGAATAAGTCAAACACACCCCTGCCTCCCAGAAGTTAAAAGAAAGGAAAACAGTATATAAACAAAGAAACAATCAATGCAGAACTATTTAACCCCTATTAATAGAGATAGAAGTTAAGACGCTAAGACCCCAGAAGTAAGACCCATTCATTCCGATAGGGTGTGGAAGATTGCCCTAGTGGCCCCAACTCCTCATCTCTTCCTATAACCACACCCTTTGCCAGGTAACCCTGCAGTGCCCTCTCACTGGTGGGAGGTGGGAGAGGCACCTTCACTTTGGGTTTGGCAACATGACTTCCTGTAACCAACAGAAGGAGGCAAAATTGATGGAGTGTCAGCTCCATATGCAGGTCTCAAGAAGCTTATATATTTTTGCTTGAGTTCTCAAACCTCTACCATTGCCACGAGAAGAACACGTCTAGGCTAACATGCTTGTCTTAATAGGGAAAGAAGAGACAGGTAGAACAAAACTAGACACTCTAACTGAGCCCAGGCTACTCCATCTTCAGCCGACCCTTAGATCTGTGAGAATGAGCACTTGATGTTTTAAGCCACCGAGATTTAGGGTGGCATATGGGGCAGCAATTTCATGGCAATAACTGACTGATATACAGAGGGATGAAGGAACCCTTGCTCCTCAGAGGAGGTGGCATTAGGTCTGAACTTGGAAGGAGTAGGCTGTTTTTTTAGATGTAATTGACATCTAACGCTATATTAATTTCAAGGGTATCACCTGACTTGATATTTGCATATATTGCAAAATGGTCACCACGGTAAGTCTGGCTGACACTTATCCCCACAAGTAGTTATGATCTTTTTCTAGTGATGAGAACTTTTAAGATCTACTCTCTTAGCAACTTTCAAGGACACAATACAGTATTATTAAATGTAATCACCAAGGAACTAGACCATTTTAAGCTGAAGGGAAAAGCAGAGGCAGAATCTCAGAGTCATATTCAATCATAGCAAGCAATGGAACGCAGAGCCAAAGAGGAACATGGTAAAAGTCTGGAGGCAAGTTCTGGAGTCTCTTGAATGCCATATTAAGGAATCTGCATTTTATTTTATGCTTTATGGTTCTGAGGAAGTGAGGAATTTGATCTGGCGTAGACTTTAGGAAAATAATATTGACAACAATTTGGGCTAAATGCAATGAAGAAAAAGGAATCAAATTAAAAATGATCGATTTCCAACTATGTACTGAGTGCTTTACCTTAACTATCTCATATAATCTCTCAACAATCCTATGAAGTAATTATAGGTATCCCTTTATATAGATGAAGAAAAAGACATAATGACATTAAGTAACTTTCCCCAAATCCCACAGCTGGCAAGAGATAGAGCTGGAGTTGAAGGTCAGGTTGTACGACAAGAAGGTAGGTTGTATCCTCTTTCTACTGTCATCGTTCTGCTTCCCAAATATTGGATGCACGCAGACCAATCAGGAGGCTACTGCTATGCTCTAGGCAGTGCTAATGAATTACGATGGTGGCAATGAGAAAAGAGAAGAGAGAATATATTTTAAAGAGATTATACAGTTGTATTTATTTATATTGCTGAAATAAAACTGCCAGCAACTGGCTAAATACGGCCAATGACAGTGGATGATAAGAAGATTCCACGTTTTTTAGCATGACTAACTGAACTGTTGTGATGCCGCTACAAGAGGAGACAGAGGAAAAGCAAATTCAGTGGTAAGAAAGCAGACACTAGAGTTGAGTTATCATCTTAGGAAGCTTTCTGACTAGTGATAATATTAATAATAACTCTCACTGAGTACTGTTCTTAGTGCTTTGCCTTAAGCAATTCACTCATCCACACAGCAACCCTATGAAGTGGGTGCTATTATTATCCTGCATTATTGCTAAGAAACCCGAGGAACTGAGAAGCGCAAGAACTAGCAATAATGCTCGGATAGAAACACAGGCAATCGGGCTCTGGGGCCACACTCTTGACAACCAACTCTTGAATCAGTCGGTAACGGTTCCTCCAACGTGCCCGACCCCAATCCCAAGAACTGTTAATCAGGACAGTCAAGGTTAAGCTGCAGTGAAGAGCCCCCAAACCACAGATGCTTCACACAAGAAAAGATTACTTCTCGCACTCTCCAAAGCCTGCAGATTCTAGCCAACCGTCATGTATAGTTCTCCCTGCGTCAAGAGAACATTCTTTGTTGCCTCAGTGTTAGGTCACGTCCACAGCAATACGTGCTACCAAGATGGCAGCCATAAGGAAGGAAAGGGACTGCATTTCTTGAAGTCAAATGTTTTGTCCTAAGAAAAGAGTGCCATCTCATTCTTGCCCACAACCCACCCGTCAGAACTAGTCCCATGGCCATGCCCAACTTTGTGGGGAGCGGGGACAATTCTAACTAGAGAGAGAGGAGCCATAAATATTGTGGCACAGCAGTGATATCTACTTTCTCAACTATACAGCTTCTTGTAACACAGCAGTAATTAGACATTTGGGTCTTGAAACTCAAAGTCAGGGTGAAAGCACTAATTTGAAATGTATTTGGATAAGCATGTGTACAGATCCTAATTTCTACCTCCCTTCTCAGAATCCAGGGTGTTCATGCCCTGTTCCCTGTCACCACTCCCATTCCTGTCCAAGGAGACTGGAAAGATCAAATGACATAATCCATATGCTTTGCAAACTTTAAAGGACAACATGAATAGTATCATTCTATCTGATGTTAGGCTTTTTATTTACCCTCAATTAGCTCTCAGCCAGTAGTTCAATTGTCATGGAGCGCCTAGACTAAAGGCATTCTACTAGGCATTGTGGAAGACACAAAATTATTTAACACCTACCCCTGCCCTCAAGCAATTACAATTGAATGAAGAACCGAGGCTGTGTCCACGAAATGTTAATAAACATAAGCAAAGCAGCAGAAAACACGTGGCAATGAGCACTTCTGATAGGAAATACTATTCTAGAGAACAGTGAAGAAAGAAATGTGGAATGTTTTGAAATGGTTTTCTGAGAGTATCTTAACAGCTGAAGTGGTGAACTTAAATGCATGAAGTAGCCAGGTGTAAGGATGGTGGGAGCTACCGTGAACTGAAAAGTGTACGTTCTGTCAAAAGGCTTGCAAATTCTGAGGGGAAACACAAACACTGTCAGGATTGAACAAAACACAACTTTTTGGCACTTTCTAGACTGTGACCTCTGGTTTTAGAATGCTTCCCCCAGGGATATTTTTATGTTGGTTGATAGCAAATACTTAGGTAAAACAGGTAAATTTCAGACAGAGACAGTTCACGTGGACAGACAAGAGACAAGGAAGATTGGAGAGGAGGGGTTTCCAGAATCTCTCTGTTGATCGTGAGAAATCTTGTCACAAGACAGTTTGCCTGATCTAGTAAAACTAGTCAGTATGATGTTAATACGTAGAGAACTAAAACACTTCTTGCCTAAATTATCACAAATTTCATCTTAGTAAGGTCAAAATTAATAAGGTTTTCCTCTACATTGAAATCATTTTGATGGCATGATAAATGTTAGAACTGAAACCTTAAAAACTGTCCAATGATATCAACATCTAAAGGAAGAGCAGGGAAGAACAATTAACTAACATGACTGCATAAGGGACAATAGGTTAGCTTAATTAAGACCTTCCAAAGACGCATGCTACCCACTATAAATTTTCTGAGTTCTTTTAAGAATGTACATTTACCCCTGACACTAAGACTCTCAGAATTTGGTTAAATAGAGCATTCATTTTTATGTCTTAATCTTGCTCCCTGACCCCTAAAAATGATTGACCTTCCCATTTAATTTGAAAGGAACTTAAATTTAAAACAACTAATAAAGATTCAAAAATCTTTTCTTTTGTATTAGTATTTTTAATTTTATATTTAAAGAACGCTAGCCTATAACTTCATTTTAAAACATTAGCCATTTATGTCACTTTTTCCAATCTTTAACAACAGCTTATGTCTATATTTAATATTTTATGTAGTTATAAATATGTGATGTTACTTGTGTATTTTATTTATTTAAAATCTACTTTTTATATAATTTCCTAAGTATCACTTAGGTCACACATTTACCAAGATAAAGGTTGTAATTTGCTAATCCATCCCATCCAATTTTTTAATATGATGAATAATTTGCCATAAACATCTGGAAAAAAAATACTTGTTTTTCTCTTAGAAATATTTACTTGGGCTGCATCCCTAAAAGTGGGATTATTGATCTTTGAGTACTATCATATTTATTGTTTTCATTTCTAATTTTTTCTAGAAAGCTTTTACAAGTTTGTAAAATCTTACTTGTACTTCTTTCTCTGCTGCCCCAAATACTTGGGTTTTATTTTATTTATATTTGTTTATATAACATATAAGAAGGACCATTTCCTATGGTCTTTAATGTATAGCTATGATCAAGCTTATTGATTTATTGTTCATTCTTTCTTGTGTGCAAATGGTTTTTTTCTTGCTCTTTGGCCAATTATTCTGTAGAAAAGAAATATTAGCTTTATTCATCTGTAATTTTTCTCTTTACATTTGTATATTCGAATTATATTCATCACACTTATTTTGCATATTTCCACAGCATAAATCTTAATTTTGAAGATATTCCTGTTAAAAATATTTTAAAATATTTATTACAGAAGCACTTACAGAAATTCCCAACAACCATACTCTAAACTCCCAAGAAACAGATTCACATCAGCCTAAGTTAGTCTTGATTCAGTGACGAAATTTTGACCCAATTCCAATTTCCCTTCCAATGTGGCTTGAGCATTTTGACTTTGTGAATGACCCAGGCAGACCAGTATTATAGATGTTGAGTAGGGCTGGGCCTGATACACAGCCAGGGTTTATGCTCTTACGAAGTCGGCAAATATAATGTAGAAAAGGCATGCCTCTGGTAGCTATTCATAGAGCAGATCATATGATTTATAGAATCACATAGCAGTCTAAATCCACACTATTATTCCAAGAATACATTAGTGGGCAATACTTTTAGATGCCATTCCAGGAGCATGGAGGCCAAGATCTCAGTAGAAACAGAGATAAACAAACATTCACAATAACTGAGCACTGATAAGGAAAGGGCCACCTGTTCCTTTTTGCAACAATGTTAACAATCTTTCTTTTTACTGGCAACGGGGTTCATCTGCCACTCCAAAGTGAAAGGGCCAAAAGCCTCATCTTCAGAAACACCCTGTGCTTTCTGAAGCTTCATTTTTATTGGAAAAAACACTGCATTAGGGGGTTCACTGAAGCAATACTATCACCTTGGCAAGAATTTATTTCCTATTGAGCTCCCAAGATTCCAAACACCCACTGTACGATTTCTAAATCTATATGCGAGACCAAACCTTTCTTCTGGACTTGAGATCCACATTTCCAAATGTGCTGGAGACTGCAGCTAGATGGTACTTAGCCTTTCAGGCACTGAACACTCACCATGTCCCACACTTACCCATATTCTTTCTTCTCTTGCCAAACCTGCTTCTTCTACTATATTCCCTATAGTGTAGGTAATATCAACATTTACCCAGTTGTCCAAGCCAAAATTTTGAGGTCCTTCTCACACCTCTCCAACTAATTCAGTCTTCCTTGAAATTGCCTCCTGAATCCATCTCATCCTTTTCTGCCTTACCCTCATTATTGCATTCCCAGCTTTCCATAGCTTTTGCAATAGAGTCTTGAGTGTTCTTCCAACTTCCAGACTCAACTCCCTCTCATCCATCTAGCACACCATTCCCGAGGGCTCTTTAGAGAATCTACATTGATAAGGTACTTCCCACTTTAAAATTCTTTACTATCTCTCATCCCTTACAGGATAAAGTCTAAACCACTTAGCATGGCATCAACTTTGTAGGATGTTTTTTACTTTCCCAATCCTACTGGAGGGCAGGTAACGACTTGGATTGTTGATTCTATAGCAGTGATGAAATATACTAGATCACTCACATCCTCACATGTTCACAGCCCTGTACTTAATAACACAGATCTTACACGGCTAAGTGGAAACAGGAATGCAGTTGAGGACTGCATCCCAAGTGTCTTTGTCCTCTCACTTTAGGAATAGACAGCTATCATTTCTAATCCAATCTCTATATGTTTTGGAGTTGAAGCTTATACAATGTTATATATATTATAATGATTTTTATTAACTTAATAGTGGATGTGTCTATCAACACACTGAGCTTTTTGTTGTGGCCATTTACTATGTTATAGACACTAATAAATGCATCAATTATGCCATGGTGATATATGGATTACATCCAAATCATGCAACACAAAAATGTCACCAACTGCAATGACAAAGCAAAATCAGTGGGTCTTTAGATGACAGTTTAAGCCCAGAAAGAATAAGAAAAAAATCTTTAAAAATTGGTACCTACCATTTGCATTGACATGGATGAAACTGGAGGGCATAATGTTAAGTGAAATAAGTCAATCAAAGAAAGACAATTATCATATAGTTTCACTCATATGTGAAATATAAGGAATAGTGCAGAGGACAATGGGGAAAGGAAAGGAAACTAAATAGGAAGAAATCAGAGAGGAAGACAAACCACGTGAAACTCTTGACTCTGGGAAACAAACTGAGGGTTGCGGGAAGGGAGGTGGGTGTGGGGATGGGGTAATTGGGTGACGGCATTAAGGAAGGCACGTGTTGTGCCGAGCACTGGGTGTTATATACAACTAATGAATCATTGAACATTACATCAAAAACTAATGATTTATTATGTGCTGGCTACTTGAATTTAAATTAAAAAAATTTTTTTGATTGGTTGAGTGTTTTGTCAACTTCTTTGGACTTAGATAATCAGTCTTCCAAAATGTATTGCCAGTTACACATGCAAATTTTCCTTTTAAGATATTGTTAACTTCTGGAAAGCAAAGCTGCCTTTACCCTCATCAAATTTTATTCTACGACCACTTCCAAGACTTAACTTCTGCCGCACTTAAATGATTTTCCATTCTCGTATTTATTTTCTTAAAGAAAACATATGCAAAGAGCTATCCCATTCAAGGACCAGAATATGATAAAGTTCTTGTGTTTAAAATAAAAATTCATATTTTGGATATTCAGAGGCATCTTTCAGATGATTTGTCTCTAAATATACCATAGAAAGACACGTAATGGATGCTTATTCTATATTTTCTAGGGTCTTCTTTCTTCTTGCCATTTTGCCTTTCTTTCTTGTGCTCACTTTAACAAGGCAGGTGGCACACAGGAAGGATCTGCAAAAGATAAAAATTCAGGAAACGCTGGCTGACCTTGAGAGTGATCTTTCCTCTGCTCACTCACCCCCTAGATTCTCCTGTCCCTGCTGTATTTGAGGACAGTTTCCCTGTTTATGTTGCAGAAAGAGCCCTCTTCATTCTACCACAGAGGCCCGCTCTCCCCCTTCATGAAGTCATGTGTCCTGAGAATTCTGAGAATTTGCAGCAGAATCTTTCCACGGTATTTTCTCTAAATTTCAACTCTTCTTTTACTCTCCAATTGGTGACTTGAGGCTCAATTTTTTATAAAGATGTAATTTTAAGTTGTATCCAGAGCTGAAACTATCTTTGAGGCTCAAGGTCGTATTTTCGTTAAAAAGGATGTAAATGTGCACTGAGAGTGTTAGAACTACTCCTTGATCCTGAACATCACTCTCTATTATTGAGAGAGTTTTCCAAGTTTTTGTATCAGGTTTGAGGATATTATCTTTATTACCTTCCTGGTAATTCTTACTCACTACATACATGTGATGTGAAGAATAACTAACAAAGGATGTTATCAGGTCTTCTATAAGCATTGCACATTCTACATACATTTAATAATTTTAGCGACAATAATTACTGAATGAAAGTTTACAGCGAGAAATGGAACCCATGTACTTTAGCGCCACCTCACAAATTTTGAAAGCCAATGGTAACTTCAACATAACCAAGCCCAGCAGAAATATTAATTCACACAATAAATTTTATAAATCTACTCATCATGACATCTCCCTTTTTAATTTCTACGTTTAATAAGTAAATGTTGATCTGATATTAATTTTAAAAAGACAGAATGAAAAAACATAAGTGACAAAAAATAAAACAGCAAAAAGGACAGCTCTGGGCTTGCAAACAGAATTACAAGGTTTCAACAGGGCCACAATTTAGGAGCGTTACTTATGTTCCATTATTAAGGTCATGTTTAAAAAACAAACAAAAAATCATTTTTAATCATTGAACAGCATATGCAACTTTTCTAAACCAGTTGATAGAAAATCTGGTTCTGGCACTGTCTTAGTTAATGGCATGGGGAAAGCTGTTTGGCCTACTTTTACTTTGAGGATGTTTTCAAAAGAAGAATGAGAGCCACTGGATCTTTTTCTTTCTAGAAAAGTGGGGTGCCAGCAAAATTCTTTCTTTCACTCTCTTGTGCTATCTTCTGAGCCCCAAAGTTATTCAGACTCCAGAAAAGGAAAAGAAGACAAAGAGGAGACTCTTCTCATATCAGCTTGAAGGTCTTCCTCCCTTCGTGAACTAATTTCATTTTCATTCACCCTTTCAAGTCCTCTTATACACTTTTTCTTTTCCTTCCACCTTCAAAAAAGTTCCAGATTTAGGAATATCATACAATGACCAAGAGAGACACTTGAAAGAAAGGAACCAGCAAATCCATGTTTCTATTTGTCGTTTTATCTAGGTCACTAGAAACAATAGGTACTTGCTGTGTTCCTTGCTCTGCTGAGAGAAGCATGAAAACAGTTACCAAACAGTTCCAATGTGGAGTTGGGAGTTTCCAATTCCCTCCCAGTGGCTAGACGTGCCTCACTAGCCCATTATCTCGGTTGGCATTTCCAACTGGAGACCTAAGTAGATTGAACCGGCTCAGTCAGTTCCAGATAAGAGATGAGTAGGTTTCAGCCAAATGAATGGCTCCCCAATTCTTTAGTTTTTTTTAAAGATTTTATTTATTTATTTGACAGAAAGCAAGAGAGCACAAGCAGGGGAAGCAGCAGAGGGAGAAGAAGAAGCAGACTCCCCGCTGAGCAGGGGGCCCGATGTGGGGCTTGATCCCAGGACCCTGGGATCATGACCTGGGCTGAAAGCAGATGCTTAACCAACTGAGCCACCCAGGTACCCCTGGCTCCCCAATTCTTGTGCTTCAGGCTAACGTTCCCAGGCATTCATCCTACCTAGCAAACATGCCTCTGGATTGCTTCCTCCCCATTCCTTAGAGAAGTGGAATTAATAACAATTTTTAGAAGAACTCTTAGGTTACAAACACATAAAACTCAGTATGAGCTCGTCTAAAATAGTCTTTCCTAATATCTTATTATCCCTTTAGCAGAAGAAATAAAGATTTTTTATTATATTTAATTCAGAAAACTGTAAGGTGGGCTAAATTTTGTTTCTCTCTGATTTATTTCTCTATATCTTGCTTATATTGGACAGGTCACATTAGGTTTTGGGAAGACAAAGAAACACAGAATAGATAAAATCAGGCAAATTCCTTGAAATAATTGATTGTTCTAAATATTTATGTTTACCCACTCCCCCCCAAAAACCCACTTATTCATGATGATTGGATATAAATAAAACTCTGACCTATAAATAAACATTTCACAAAAATACTCATTGGATCTTTTTCTTTTAGCTGAAAAAGCACCACTGCTGCTCAGTAGCATGGATTTTTAAATGTTATGATTTAAGAAATTGGGGCATTTGATGGGCTGTTATCATGCCCCAGTATGTGTATGTTACTCCTGAGCCATTAAATAGATGCTCACAGAGAGGAACCCCATCAGCAATGGCAGCAATCACAGCAAGCTACTAGTTTAGAGTGGGCAGTACGAAAGTGGGGGCAGCAGGGAGGCCGTTTTCAACCTACTATCATTTCATAAGAGTAAAAGGGAAGCTTCAGTAGCATTATGGTACCAAATATGTTTTAATGATCTTCTTGAACCAAGAAAAAGCTTGAAGAATATTCAAATGAGATGGGAAGGCTAAGACTATTTTCATCATAAGGAGTTTGAGAATAAGGTATTTCGTGGTCACGGGAAGTAGATTTGAACGTGGAGTTCCCCCTACCTAATGAATATATCAACTTCTTCTCATCCTCTTTTTAGGGAGATGAGTGAAGGCATTGGTGTTCTTATAGCTGTTTGTTAAACACACGTCCTTACGTCACCTCTTAGATGTACATCCCTTCTTTTTAGCAAGGTCTCTATACAGGCGATGTGAGGACAACTTACTGTGGTCAGCAGAATCTGGGTCAATCCAGAAGTGTGAAAACACACAACTGTTCCTCCCTCTCTTGCTCCTTCTCTGCTCCTCAGTCAGGCAGAGACATCTCAGTCTTCTGGCAGGCATGAGTAAAGGAAGGACAATGTCTTCCCCTCCTTCCCAATTGGGACCTGAGATCCAGTATACGTGGCCAATGTGAGATTAAGGTATTTCTCTTTGGGCCACTCTGCTCTTATTACGTATGCACAGAGCAAAATTCATATGCATAAATCACAGACTAATTCTTGGCAATTCCCACCAGTATAGTTGATCCTTCTTTCCACTTTCTGGTATGCAGTAATTATGCAGAGCTGGAGTTGCAGCCTGTTCATTTCAACACAGATCTGAGGGGACCTTATCATTTAGCATATACCCCCCTTTTTGAGTAAATACTACTGTAACTAAAAATCTTTCCAGAGAGTAAAGTATTCCTAATATCAAAACTACTCAAGGATATAAAACACAGAAGTACACTTGTATAATGAAAAATGTACTTACGCAATAACTAGAATGTAATCTTACAGGATAATAGGTGCTTGGCTCTGGCTCGCTTATCAGTGAATGCCACAGCCTGTAACACTGTTGAAGCCAGGGGCCACTTTACACTTCAGAAAAAATGCCATGATTTTAAGAACTTTTAAGTTTGCAGTCTTCTGAAGGGCAAAGCAACCAGATCCCCTTGTTCTGTTCAAAAAATTGTTAAGTGTTTTTAAATTCTTCAAATGACACCTGGCACATGACATGGTGTTATTGCTGCTGCAATCATTTGAATATTTGGATAAATAAAAGTACCTCCTAGAAACCCTGGGGAGGGGCGCCTGGGTGGCTCAATCGTTAAGCGTCTGCCTTCGGCTCAGGGCGTGATCCCGGAGTTCTGGGATCGAGCCCCACGTCAGGCTCTTCAGCTGGGAGCCTGCTTCTTCCTCTCCCACTCCTCCTGCTTGTGTTCCCTCTCTTGCTGGCTGTCTCTATCTCTGTCAAATAAATAAATAAAATCTTAAAAAAAAAAAAAAAAGAAACCCTGGGAAAGAATAATTCTCCTACCCTATTGAAACTTTCAGCGCTATTTCTTGAAATAGGGAACCCCATTTTTGTATCCCTACAACCTGCCATGAATTTTAATTTCTAAATGGAATTATTTCACCATTTGGAAAATAGAAGGAAGACAAATGAAAAGAACTAGATAATTTTTGAACAGTAAATAGGCTAAGAGATGGCTTAGTAGCACTATTCAAGGGTATAAATGTTTAAGAAAGATGAAGACAAGTTTAATTTCATTCCACTCAGGAAAGGATGAAATAAAACGGACTTGAAACTACACCAGAAAAATGTGTTGTGTATGCATAAATATTTACATGTACACACAAATATTGGACATGCACGTATACATGGCACAGTACTTTCTCTTACATCTTCTCATGTATAATTCTTCCTCAACCTTCTTTGAAGACTCTTCCTTCCCACCATGTCCTTTAGATATTGAGTCTTAAAAGACAAGTAGATGCCCTCTTGAATGTGTGAAGGTGAAGAAGACAGTAGGGAGAAAAAAGCATTTGAAAGAGATGGAAGAAGCCGATCAAAAGTACACGGATAGGAAGATGCCACCAAAAAATTGCTAGAACTGATACAGGAATTCAGCAAAGTCACAGGACACAAAATCAATGCACAGAAGTCCATTGCATCTCTGTATGAAGCAGCAGAAAGAGAAATCAAGGAATAGATCCCATTTTCATTGCACCAATAACCATAAGATACTAAGAATAAACCTAACCAAAGAGGTAAAGGATCTGTACTCTGAAAACTACAGAACACTTATAAAAGAAATTGAGGAAGACACAAAGAAATGGAAAAATATTCCACGCTCATGGATTGGAAGAACAATCATTGTTAAAATGTCTATGCTACCCAAAGCTATTTACACATTCAGTGTAATCCCTATCAAAATACCATTGACATTTTTTATAGAGCTGGAACAAACAATCCTAAAACTTATGGAACCAGAAAAGACCCAAATAGTCAAAGTAATATTGAAAAAGAAAACCTAAGCTGCAGGCATCACAATTCCAAGACTTCAAGCTGTATTACAAAGCTGTAATCATCAAGACAGTAAGGTACTGGCACAAAAACAGACACAGATCAGTGGAACACAATAGAGACCCCCGAAATGGACCCTCAACTCCAGTCAACTAATCTTCAACAAAGCAGGAAAGAATATCCAATGGAAAAAAGACAGGCTCTTCAACAAATGGTGTTGGGAAAATCGGACAGCCACATGCAGAAGAATGAAACTGGACCACTTTCTTATACCATACACAAAAATAAACTCAAAATGGATGAAAGACCTCGGTGTGAGACAGGCATCCATCAAAACCCTAGAGGAGAGCACAGACAGCAATCTCTCTGACCTCAGCCACAGCAACTTCTTACTGGACACATCTCCAAAGGCAAGGGAAACAAAAGCAAAACTGAACAATTAGGACTTCATCAGGATAAAAAGATTTTGCACATTAAAGGAAACAATCAACAAAACTAAAAGGCAAGGGAGAAGATAATCACAAATGATATATCAGATAAAGTGCTAGTACCCAAAATCTGTAAAGGACTTACCAGACTCAACACCCAAAAAACAAATAATCCGGTCAAGAAATGGGCAGAAGACACGAACAAACATATCTCCAAAAAAGACATATAAATGGCTGACTTGAAAAAAATGCTCAACATCACTTGGCATCAGAGAAATACAAATCAAAACCACCATGAAATAGATACCACCTCACACTGGTCAGAATGGCTAAAATTAACAACTCAGGGAACAACAGATGATGGCAAGGATGTGGAGAAAGGGGAGCCCTCTTACTCTGTTAGTGGGAATGCAAACCATGCAGCCACTCTGGAAAACAGTATGAAGGTTCCTCAAAGAATTAAAAACAGAAATACCCTATGATTCAGCAAATACACTACTAGGTATTTATCCAAAGGATACAAAACTAGTGATTCAAAGGGGCACCTGCACCCCAATGTTTATAACAGCAATGTCCACATAAGCCAAACTATGGAAAGAGCCCAGATGTCCATCGACAGATGAATGGATGAAGAAGATGTGGTATATATATAATGGAATATTACTCAGTCATCAAAAAGAACGAACTCTTGCCATTTGCAATGATGTGAATGGAACTAGAGGGTATTATGCTAAGCGAAATAGTCAGAGAAAGACAAATAACAGTATGATTTCACTTATGTGGAATTAAAGAAACAAAACAGATGAACATGGGGGAAGGGAAGGAAAAACACAATAAGATAAAAACAGAGAGGAAGGCAAAGCATAAGAGACTCTTAACTATAGGGAACAAACATGGCTGCTGGAGGGGAGGTGGGTGGACAGATGGGCATTAATGGAGGCACTTGATGTAATGAACATTGGGCATTATATGCAACTGATGAATCACTAAATTCTACCCCTGAAACTAAAAATACACGATATTTTAACTAAATTGAATTTGAATTTTTAAAAAAGTACAGAGGTAGGGAACAGCATAACATATTTAAGAAAATGCAAATACTTGGGTGTGGCTGGAGTTCTGATGCTTGTTTGGTGGGGGTCAGAATGTAAAGGTGAGGACACGCTACTGAATAACAAATAAGGCTACAGGTAAACGGGCTATGGAGGCCCTATTTACCACACTCTGAGGTTTAGAGTTTTTTCTCTCAGCAACAGGTTTTAAGCAGAGCATTTGGGTCATCAGATTTGGGTTTTAGAAAAATCATTCTTGTAATGGTGTGGAGGATTCACTGAAGGGTAAACATGACCATAGGCAGAAAGGACCATTTGGGGACTGACTTACGGCAGTAATGGAAGGAATGGAAAAGGAGGGAGTCTGAAAGAAATTGAGAGGAAAGAATTTATAGGATTTCGTATTAATTGAATGATAAGTTAAATGAGAGACTGGAAACTAGGATGACTCTGAGGGTTCTGAATTAAGAGATCATGTATTTGATGATACCACACTTTGAGGCGGGGACTAGAACAGAAGCAAGAATAGAGGAGCTAAAGAAGCATGGGAGGGAGAAATTAATTGTTTTGATATTTTAGATTTGAGATGTTTGTGGGATGCTCTTCAAGGTGAAGCTCAAGGAAAAGAGAGATTTTAGGAAACGACCTAGACAATCTGATGTCAGTGAAACCAAAACAGCGACACTGCACTTCAGAGTGGAAGTCCTTGACAACACTCTTTTGAGAAAGGAAGTGCTTCTCTTTTTAAATTGTTAGGGCTCGACACCCAGGGGCTCTAAAGCAGTATGGACGTCACTATTATACTTCTTCTATATCACATACATAGCCATTAGTTCTCAGAGTACACCCACCTTTTAAAGAACCTGGATGTTACAGTTCATGTGTCAATCTGCCTAGGCTATCCTACTCAGTTATCCGATTAAACACAAATCTAGGTATGTCAAGTTATTTTATACATGTAGGTAACATCTACAATTAAATGACTCTAAGTCAAGGAGATTATCCCCAGTAATATGAGGGAGGGGGTTATTCAATCAGTTGAAAGACCTTGAGAACAAAGCTAAACCCACAAGTAACATCATACTTAATGGTGGAAGACAAGATTCTTCCCCTAAATATCAACAGCAAGACAGGATGTCTGATCTCCTTGTGCATATTCAACATATTAGTTCAAATTCTAGCTATCACAATTAGGCAAGAAAAAGAAAGAAATGGTATCCAAACTGGAAAAGAAGAAATAGAATTATATCTATCCGCAGGTGACGTGTCTTATTTATAAGTAGAAAAATCCTAAAGAATCCAATAAAAAACTATTAGAACTAATAAATGAGTTCAGGGAGGTTGGAAGATTCCAGGTTGCTACACAAAAATAAATTTTATTTCTGTACACTTGCAATGAGCAATACAAATAAAATTAAGAAAATAATTCCACTCATAATGGCATCAAAAAGAATAACATACTAGAAATAACCTTAACAAAAGAATTCTAAAACATCTGAAAACTACAATACATTGTGAAGAGAATTTAAAGATCTAAATAAATGGAAAAACACCCCATGTTCATGGATTGGAAGATTTAACATTGTTAAGATGGGAGTGTTCCCCAAACTGAATTGCAGATTCAATGCAATCTTTATCAAAATCCCAGCTGATTCTAAAACTGATATGTAATTGCAAGGGATTCTAATTAGAAAAACCGACCTTAAAAAAGAAGAATAAAGGAGGACCCACATGTCCCAATTTCAAAACAGATTTACAAAGCAGTGGTATAGAAGATGGTATGGACAAAAATAAACATACAGATAAATGGAAGAGAAATGGAATAAGAGTGAGAGTTCAGCAATAAACTCATATATCTATAATCAACTGATTTTTGACAAGGATGCCAAAACCATTCAATAGGAAAGGAGAGCTTTCTCAACAAATGGTGGAGGATCAACTGGATAGTCACATACACAAGAACTAAGTTGGGGACTCATCTCACACAATATATAAAAATTAACTCAAAATGAATCAGACCTAAATAAAAGGGCAAAAATACTTTCTTAGAAGAAAATGTAGGGAAAATTTTTTATCAAAGAATTCTTAGATATGGCACCCACAGCACAGGCAACAAAAGAAAAAATAAATTAGACTTCATCAAAATAAAAAATTTTGTTTTTTCAAAGAACACTATCAATAAGGGGAAAAGATAGCCTACATAATGGGAGAAAATATTTGCAAGTTATATATCTGGTAAGATACCTTATATAATATAGAGAGCTCTTACAACTCAATAATAAGACAAATAACCCAATAAAAAATGAGCAAAGTATTCAAATAGTTATTTCTCCAAAGAAGATATAGTGTAGCCATTGAGTACATAGAAAGATATGCAACATCATTAGTAAATTCAAATCATAATGAGATACCATTTCACACTCACTAAAATGGCTAGGAAAAAAAAAAAAACCTCAGGTAACTAACAAATGGTGAGAATGTGGAGAAACTGGACCCCTTGAAAATGCTGGTAAGAATGTAAAATAGTCCAACGATTTTGGAACACAGTCTTGCAGTTCTTCAAATGATTAAACACCAGTTATTATATGATCCAGCAATTCTGCTCCTAGGTATATACCCAAGACAAATAAAAACATATATCCACACAGAAAATTATACACAAATGTTTATAGCAGTATGATTCATAATAACCAAAAGATGGAAACAACCCAAATATCCATCAATGGACGACTGGATATTCATCTTATAATCCATTCAGTGGAATATTACTCAGCTATGAAAAGGAGTGGCGTATTTATACATGCTATAACAAAGATGAACCTTAAAAATATTACACTAAGTGAAAGAACCCAGCTACAAGACCACATACTATATGATTCCTATTAAAAAGAAGTCAAAATAGATAAATTTGTAGAGAAAGAAAGTAGATTAGTGATTCTTTAGGGCTGTGGGGGTGGAGGGAGTAGATGTAGGGAAGGAAGAATGGGAAAGAATATGGAGTTTCTTTCTGAGGTGATAAAAATATTCTACAATTGACTGTGGTGATAATTGCACATATATGTGAGTATACTAAAACGCATCGAATTGTACACTTTAAGTGGGTGAATTATATCTCAATAAAGCTGTTTCTTTAAAAAGAGCAAAACCGGTAATTCCCGGAGAAAGAAGAAAATCTGCCTGTGGACAGCAGTTTCAGTTCCCGTCAGAGAGTTTCCAGCCTGCTGACATGTCCTACAGATTTTCGAATATCCAGCCAGCACAATCACATAAGCCAATTCGTTGAGATAGATTGATAAGTAGATCGAAAGAAAGAGATTTCCGTATTTCCTTCATTTCTGTTTCTCTAGTAGAACACTGATTAATACAGATTTTGACATTCAGAAATGGGGTGCTGCTGTAAAAAATACCTAAAAATGTGGCAGTAGCTTTGGAATTGGGTTATAGGTAGAGGCTGAAATCATTTTGAGGTGCTTGACAGAAAAATCCTAGATTGCTTTGCAGAGATGATTGGTGGAAATACGGCCGTTAAAGGTACTTCTGGTGAGATCTCAGAAGGAAATGAGGAATGTGTTATTGGACACTGGAGGAAAGGCAAACCTTGTTGAAAAGCAGCAGAACTTGGCTGAACTGTGTTCTACTTTGGAAAAGCAGAACTTGTAAGAGATGAACTTGAATATTTAGCTGAGGACATTTCCAAAGTGTTGAAGGTGCTGCCTGATTTTTCCCTGCTGCTTAAAGTAAAATGCAAAAGGAAGGAGATAAATTAAGGAAGTACTGTTAAGCAAAAAGGAACCAGCACTTCATGATTTGAGAGGTTCTCAGTCTATCCATATTGCAAACGATGCTAAAATTAGGAAATTCACTGTTGAGAAAACCTGCTCTGTAGAAAAAGCCAAGAGTGTAGCTGGACAACCTTTTGCTAAAGAGATAAGGTGTGTGACTCATTTTCCAATCAACCATCTCAACAGAAGCCAAGAATAGAGATGAGGTCATCCAGGAAGAATCTGTGGAGAACCCTCTTAGTCAATGATGTGGATCCCCTTGGGATACACAGGAGGCCCCTAAGGTTTTGATGATATCACACCAGCACAAACATTGCCAGTTTGGACTGATAGGGACAGAGACTGGACAACATGAAAGAAGGTTGTCTATTCCTAGAATGCTATAGGCAAGAAATGGGTTTATAGAACTCCCCCCTGCAAACATGTGCTAACCTTCAAGAAAAAGTTAGAATGACTCAGGGTGGGACTGCCATGGACCCAGAGGCCAAGGACCATGGAGGTGCCACTGAGGGTGCCAGGGGATAATGGAGCCATAGGCACAAAGGAAGGAGCCGCAAGCCACAGAGGATTATTCTCAAGCCTTGAAACCTAATGAAATCTGCCCTGTCAGATTTCAAACTTGCTTGGTACTGGTGACCCCTTCATTTCTTTTAATTTCCCCCTTTTGTAATGTAGATGTCTATTCTATACCTGTCCTACTATTGTATTTTGGAAGCAAATAACTTGTGTTCTATGTTCACAGGTTCACAGATAGAGTGGATTTCTGTCCCAAGAGAGAGGATATCCAGAGGATATCCAGAGTTTCACCTGTACCTGATTTAGATGATCAGATTTGGGGGCTGTTGAGCTGATGATATTTACATAAGACTTTGGACTAAGAGTTGATGTTGTAATGGGTTGCGACTTGGGGCAATGTTGGGATGGGGTTGAATGTATTTTGCATGTGCAATGGACATAAATTTTGGAAAGCCAGAGCGTGTTCTCCAGCGGGTTGAATAGCGCCCCCCCAAGAAGTATGACCACCCAGAACCTATATGTGACCTTATTTGGAAAAAGGGTCTTTACATGTAGATGTACTTAAGTAAAGATCTTGGGACAATCATCCTGGATTAGAATGGGCCTTAAAGCCAATGACTTTACAAGAGAAGAGAAAGGGACACAGACCAGAGAAGTGAAAATAAAGGCATAGATTGGAGTTGTACTGCCAGGGGCCATGGAATTCCAGGACCTAACAGAAGTCAGTGGGGGAAAGAGAGGATTCTTTCCTAGGGCCTTCATCAGAGGATGGCTCTGCCAACACACTGTTCAGAATCTCGGCCTTCAGAGCTGCATGAGGATAAATTTCCATTGTTTTAAGCAATGAACTTTGTGCAGTTTTGTTAGAGCAGCCCCAGGAAACAAATACACTGGGCAAGGGTGAATTCTGTTGCCAGTCCATGCTCTCAGAACCATCACTCGCCTCTCATAATTTACGTCTACAGACTAAGCCCAATTCTCTGTCACAGGCTTACCTCTACATTGTGGAAACTGTACTCTCGAGTGTCCCATTGTCCTGTCTTGCAAGCAGCGTCAGCTAAATCCACCCCCATAAAACAGGCAGACTTTATTCATTGGAGACTTGGTTGGAAAATGGAGTGGTCAGGGTACCAGCTGATTTCCTCCACTCCATAAATTTGCGAATATAAAAGAGAGCTATTGGGTAGAAGGTACCAGTTTCTGGTGCCAGAGTATCTAGATCTAAATAAATGGATGCTGCTCAAACCTTTACAATGTCTGAATTCCAAAATGTCCTGTGAAATTATTATGAGGGTTTTTTCATTTTAATTGTATTTTATCTTTGACATATTATGATTATGAAAATTATTATCATTATAATAATTTTTAATAGACAGACTAAAATATACTAAGCACTGTGGTAAGCACAAAAAAATTCTTTGAATAAGGTCCAAAGATCTAATGCATAACATGGTGACTATAGATAATAATGTATACAGGTATACTTAAAATTTGCTAAGTGGTTAAAACTTAAATGTTCTCACCATAAAAAAAAAAAAGCAACTATGTGAGATGATGAATGTGTTAACTCAATGGGAGGAGTCCTTTCACAATGGATACATATATCAAATCATCACATTGTTCACTTTAAAAATCCTACAATTTTGCCAATTATACCTCAATAAAGTGGAGAAAAATTCTTAGTAAAGATTTATAGAACAGAATAGATGGAGGTTTTAGTAGTTTAAAAGATACCTTCTATTCTACTGTACTGTTTGTATTTCTTATTATATGGACGCATTACTTTTTAACAGATAAAAAGTCCTTCCTTAGAGGCAGAAGAATTCAGATAATTGACATATGGCAATGGGGGATCCATCTTGTGGCTCAGAGTTGGGATTTATTTAGCATTGTTTTTAACAAAATCCCCAGGAGACACAGCATGGGAAACAGAATTGTCCTCTCTGACTTCAGTTTCAGAAGTTTAGTATTTAGACCAGCTTCACTTCAGAGCCATTTATGACTCTGTGATTCATAAACACTTATTTTTAACTAATATTTGAAGTGCATCAGATAAACTGGAAGCTATAACAGCTGCGCTATTGAGATGTTGCTTCATAAGTGGCAATCATTCCTGAGTCAGGTGCTTTATTCTTCTGATATCAGGGACACTTCACCTTTCTCTTGTACTTAGCAGATGGATACTTTAAGAATCACAGTCCACTGCGTATTCCAGAAAAAAACAGAGAGTCTTAAACAATATAGAACTAAATTGTTTCTCCCTTAAATCTAAAAGAAGGTGTATGTAGGCAGACCAGAGCCACCATGGGGACTTTTCAAAGTCTTTAGAGGCCCAGGTTGACAGTATCTTTCTTCTCAACCCTCCCATCGCACAGCTTCCATTCTCAAGACTTACTCACAATCTGGCTGATAAACTCCAGCTATCAGATCCCCATGGAGAAGGGAGAGAAGAAAGAAAGCTCATCCCCTCACTCCTAAGGAGCGTTTCTAAAAGTCTTCCTCCACGTATATCTCATTAGTCACATAGATGTGCAGGGGAGGCTGGGAAATAAAGCTTTCGGTTGGGCCCATTGCAAAGATTGGATTTACTAAGGAATAAGAGGATAATCCACTTGCAGAAGCAATTACTAGCATACGCCATGGGTCATGTTCTGAAACTCAGACTTAAGCGTTACAGGGATCATGCAAAATGTAGGGCTCACTGTGACACTTACCACTCATGCTCTATTCGTCATCTTGCTTCAGCTGCCACAATCCAGAAAGAGAAGAAACCCTTCCACTATCAAAACTGTGAACAATACATTGCAAATTAATTTTATATTTTAAACTTCTGGTTTTTAAATAAAGATAACTTTAATAAGTTAAAAAAGAAATGGTTGGTCCAGTTTAAAAAAAAAAAAATGTCCATTGTCCCAGGTGCTGTACCAGGGCCTTCTTAATGGTGAGGTTCCAAATGTAGTAAATAATGATCACTATTGAACCATCATCCATTGCTGTGTTTTCAGGCGTATCTGAATGTGTTTGTCAACTTGAGGGAGTAGCCTGATAAAAGTCTATTTTCGGGGGTCCCAAAGAACTCAGTGGCAGGGAAGAATACAAACATGGCAAGACTGACCTCTCAAGTCAGAGTAGAATAAGGGTTCTAAGAACAGCATTGTTGAAACTACACAAATCTGGTCCTAACACTGCTCCCCTGGTACAGGTCTGAAGCCTAAGGGGAAAGGAGGCTATGAGTAAACTCAAAATCTCTCTAACACTTTAGGGCCCAAGCATCACAGCCTTAAGGCACTTCTATCATGATGTAACCCTATAGGTAGGAAGGCATATTCCCCAGTTCCATAGTAGGGCAGCCCAAGGCTTTGTCCTACTGAGAGCTTAGGGCCGCCGCCAGGGTACCACTGAGAGGGCCAACAGCCAATGGTGGAGAAGCACAGACTACCACAGAAGCTCCTGGCCGCCTCTCTGCCTGGCCCGGTGGTTGGCTGATATTTATGGTGCTTGTTCGCAGTGTGTTGGAGACAGCTGACAAGCAGCACCATCTCCAATATCTGGAAGAGTGAGAACAGCCACAAGCAACGAAATTACTCTTTCCAGAAGAACAGTGAGACTGTCAGGGGGACAAATTGCATTTGAGTACATGTGAAATATCCCCTGGGCTATGGGGACTTGACAGGGAGTGAGAGAGACTTCAGGACTTCCTAAGAGTCTAAATAGTGGCATGGTTAGTGGTCTGTAACTAGGATACTCTTGAGTTTCATATGTATTTTTCCTGGCAAGAATACTCAAAACATCAACGAAAAAAAATTTTAAGAGAATATTCTGAAATTACAATGCAATTTTAGATGTTACTGAAAAATGGAGAGTGGGTTTTGCTGCAGAGTAGATACCAAAAATTATAGTTTCAAGACATCCTTACTTGATGGCATTCAAAAAATATCTATAAAGCACCTACTATATGCCCCATGCTGATTGCTAGGGATGTAGAGTGAACCACAAACGTGTGGACGGTGGAGTCTAATTGAAGCCAATGTTAGATACGGGCTGTAGAAGCTAGCAATTCAAGTTTGACCACCCCAGCAAATTCACCGATATGTTTTATGGATTTGAAAAGAGTGTATTTGGTTACTGTGACAGGTTGAATAATTGTTCTGATTTTTTCACTTCCTTCCTTTATATAATTATACATTATATACTTTTTGCCATGTGACTTTTTATCAGATTTGAAGGATAATTTATATGCCATAACATTCACTCACTGCAAGTTCATAGTTCAATTTTTGGTAAATGTACACAGTAATGGAGCCATAACTACAGTGCACTTTTAGGACATTTCTCTTACCTCAGAAAGTTCCCTCATGCTCTATGCAATCAATCCTATCTCCTATCTCCAGTCCCAGGTTATCATCTCGCTATGTTGTTTTCCCTTTTTTAGAAAAACAATATGAAGTCTTCTGAGTCTGGTTTCTTTCACTTAATGTAATGGTTTTGAGATTCATTCATATTGTTGCCTGTATCAAACTTCATTCCTTTTTATTGCTAAAGAGTATTCCATTGTATGGATATGCCATATTTGCTTATCCATTTCCTCACTGATTAACATTTGGATTGTTTCCAAATTTTGGCTATTAAAAATAATGCTGGTATGCATTGTCCACAATAGCTAAATCATGGAAGGAGCCGAGATGCCCTTCAACAGATGACTGGATTAAGAAGCTGTGGTCCATATATACAATGGAATATTACTCAGCTATCAGAAAGAACGAATTCTCAACATTTGCTGCAACATGGACGGCACTGGAGGAGATAATGCTAAGTGAAATAAGTCAAGCAGAGAAAGACAATTATCATATGATTTCTCTCATCTATGGAACATAAGAACTAGGAGGATCGGTAGGGGAAGAAAGGGATAAAGAAAAGGGGGGTAATCAGAAGGGGGAATGAAACATGAGAGACTATGGACTATGAGAAGCAAACTGAAGACTTCAGAGGGGAGGGGGGTGGGGGAATGGGATAGACTGGTGATGGGTAGTAAGGAGGGCACGTATTGCATGGTGCACTGGGTGTTATACGCAACTAATGAAGCATCGAACTTTGCATCGGAATCCAGAGATGTACTGTATGGTGACTAACATAATATAATAATAAAATAAAATAAAAAAAATAATAATGCTGGTATGAATGTTCACACACAAGTATTTGTGTGGCTTCATTTCTCCTGAATAAAGGCGGAGAAGTGGAAATACTGGACAGTATGCTAAGTATCTGTCTAATTTGTCAAGAAATTGCCAAATTTTTCCAAAGTGGATGCAACATTTTACATCTTCATGAGCATTATATAAGGAATTCAATTTGTTCATATCCTTGCCAACACTCACTATTGTTAGACTTTTTGATAGCAGTTGGTCTGCCAGTCCGTAGTGATCTTTCATTTTAGTTTTAGTTTACCTTTCCCAAGTATTTTTATCTTTTCATATGCTTTTAGCCATTTGCATGTCATTTGTGAAATGCCTATTCAAGTCTTCTGTCCATTTTTTCAACATTGTTTATTTAAATCCAATTAATCAGCATATAGTTATTATTAGTTTCAGAGGTAAAGGTCAGTGATTCATCAGTCTTATATAATACCCAGTGCTCATTATGTCACATGCCCTCCTTAATGCCCATCACCCAGTTACTCCATCCCCCCATTCCCCTCCCCTCCAGAAAACCTGAGGTTGTTTCCTATGATTAAGAGTCTCTTATGGTTTTTCACCCTCTCCGGTTTCATCTTGTTTTATTTTTTTTTTCTCTTTTCCCCTATGATCTTCTGTTTCGTTTCTTAAATTCCACATATTAGTGAGATCATATGATAATTGTCTTTCTCTGATTGACTCATTTCGCTTAGTTCTTCTGTCCATTTTTTAATTGGGTTGTTTGTCTTTTTATTATTGAGTTGTAAGAGCTATATGTTCTGAATATGTGATTTACATATATTTTCTCCTTGTCTGTGGCTTGTCTTTTCATTTTTTTGATGTTGTCTTCTGAAGAGTAAAGTATTTTAATTTTGATGAAGTCCAATTTATCTATTTTGTCATTTACAGATTGTTTTCACATCAGATCTAAAAAAGTGTTGCCTGGGGCACTTGGGTAGTTCAGTTGGTTAAGCATCTGCCTTTGGCTTAGGTCATGATCCCAGGGTCCTGGGAGGGAGTCCTGCATTGGGCTCCCCATTCAGCAGGGAGTCTGCTTCTTCCTCTCCCTCTGCCCCTCCCCCTGCTACTTGTGTCTGTGACCTCTCTTTCTTAAATAAACAAATAAAAATCTTTAAAAATAAATAAAATAAAAAACTGTTGCCTAACCTAAGGTCACAAAAATTTTCTTGTTTTCTTCCAGAAATATAGTTCTCACTCTTACTTTTAGGCCTGTGATCCATTTTGAATTAATTTTTTGTATGCACTATAAAGTAAAGATCTAAGTTCATTTAAAATTTTTTTGCATATGTATATCCAATTGTCTCAGCACGATTTGTTAAAAAGTATTATTTCCCTGATTGAAGTGTGTTTGCATCTTCTTTGAATTCACCATAAATCTTACAAGACATTTATAAACTCTATTCTGTTCCATTGACCTATATGTTTATTCTAATACCACACTGATGACTATCGCCCTTCTAAGTTTGAAATCACACAGTGTAAATCCTCCAACTTTATTTTATTTTTCAAAATTGTTTTGCTAATCAAGTTCTTTGCATTTCTATGTAAACTATGGGATCAACTTGTCAAATTCTACAAGAAAAAAAGCCTGCTGGAATTTTGATAGGACTTATATTAAATCTATAGATAATTTGGAGGACAATTGCCATCTTGAGATGTCTTACAATCCATGAACACACTTTATCTCACCATGAATTTAGATTTTCTGTAATTTCTTTCAGCAATGTTTTATTCTATTTTAGTATATAGCTCCTGCACTTCTTTCATTTGATCTATTCCCAAGAATTTTTTTCTTTTTAACATTTTTTTTAAAGATTTTATTTATTTATTTGACAGAGAGAGACAGCCAGCAAGAGAGGGAACACAAGCAGGGGGAGTGGGAGAGGAAGAAGCAGGCTCCCAGCGGAGGAGCCCGATGCGGGGCTGTATCCCAGAACGCCGGGATCACGCCCTGAGCCAAAGGCAGACGCTTAACGACTGTGCCACCCAGGCGCCCCCTTTTTAACATTTTTTGACTGGAATCCCTTACTTAAATTTATTCTTAGATGGTTCATTGCTAACATAAAGAAATAAAATTGATTTTTATTTATTTTTTCAAAGATTTTATTTATTTGAGAGAGAGAGTGTGTGAGTGAGAGAGCACGAGCAGGGGGAGAAGCAAAGGGAGAGGGAGAAGCAAGGAGCCTGACTCGGGGCTCAACCCTAGGACCCTGGGATTATTACCTGAGCTGAAGGCTGTTGTTTAACCAATGGACTGAGCCACCCAGGCCCCCTAAAATTGATTTTTATATATTGATCTTGTATCTTGCAGCCTTCTTAAGCTCATTTATTGGTTCTAACATATACATACATATAATTTTAGGCTTTTGTACATACAAAAGCATAAGTCTTTTATTTTCCTTGCTTTATCACACTGGCTAAAATGTTCTGTAAAACATCGAATAGAGTCATGAAAATGGATATTCTTGCCCTATTCCCAATCTCAGTGGCAAAGATTGTAGTTATTCACAATTAAGTATAATGTTAGCTGTAGATTTTTCATACATGCCCTTTATCAGGTAGGGGAAGTTCCTTTCTATTGATACTTTATTGAGAATTTTTATCATAAATGGTTATTCATTTTATCAAAAGCTTTATCTGTGACTATTTTAAAAATTATGCACTTTTGTCCTTCATTCTATTAATATGATATATTATACTCATTGATTTTCAGATATAAAATCATCTTTGCATTCCAGGGATGAATCTCATTTGATTGTAGTATCTAATCTTTATACATGTTGCTGATTTCAATTTGCTAATATTTTATTAAGGATTTCTGCATTTATGTTCATTAGAAATAACTGCTTTCTAGTTTTCTTGTGATATCTTTATCTGGCTTTGGTTTTACACTAATACTGGCCTTACAGGACAAATTGGAAGGTTTTCCCTCCTCCTTTTTTTCCTAAAAATATTTGTAAAGGCTTGGTATTGTGTCTTCCCCAAATATTTAATAAAATCTAATAGTGATGTCACTGGGCATAGGAAGAGTCTTAGTAATTCAATGTCTTTATGCGTTTCAGGTCTATTCGGATTTCTTTTTTTTTTTTTTTTTTGAGATGGTTTTGCTAATTTGTATCTTTCCAAGATAATTATCTCATCTTAAGTTGTCTAATTTGTTTGCATATAATGGTTTATAATATTCCTTTTTAATACTTTTATTTTCTGTAAGGTTTGTGGTGATGTTCTCACTTTCATTCCTAATTTTGTTAATTTGTCTCTTCTCATTTTTTCTCTTTGTTATTCTAGCTAACATTTTATTAATTTTGTTGAGCATTTAAGTGAACCAATTTTTGTTTTCACATTTTTCTCTATTGTTTTTCTAATTTTTATTTCACTTGTTTATTTTCTGGTCTTTATTACTTCTTTCCTTCCTTTTACTTAAGATTTGATATGCTCATTTTTACCTAATTTCTTGCAATGGTGGCTTAGATTGTTGTTATGAGAACTCCTTCTTTTCCAATATAATAATTTAAAGTTTTAAGTACTACTCTTTGCACTCTGTTAGCTATATCTCATAAATTTTCATATGTTAGGTTTTCATTTTCATCCAATTCAGCATGTTTTTCTAATTACCTTGTGATTTCACCTTTGACTCATTGTTTTTCTTAACGTATACTGTGAAATTCAAAATATTTGGGAAATCCAAAATTGCTTCCTGTTGTTGATTTCTTATTTAATTTTGTGGTAGTTAGAAAACATATTTTAAGTCTCATTTTATGTCCTGTAGTATGGCTTATTATAAGAGTTCTATGTGTACTTGAAAAGAATGTATATTCTGCTATTGCTAAATGGAGTCTGCTTTGTTATTTATGTCAAGTTGGTTGCTACTGTTGTTCAAGCTTGAATATCCTTACTGATATTCTATCTAGTTCTTTTATCAATATCAGAGATATTGAAATTTTCAAGCACTACAATATTGAATTGTCTGTTTTCCTTTAATTCTGCCAGTCTTTGCTAAGTGTATCTTGGGGCTCTGGTGTTAGGTAATTATACATTTATAATTGCTATTTCTTCCTGATGTATCAAAAATTTTATCATTATGAAATGTTTTCTTTTGTCTCTACTCATATTTCTTGTCTTAAAGTCTATTTTTATATATTAACGAAGCCACTCCAGTTCTTTAGTGGTTACTATTTGCTTTTCCAGCCTTTTATTTTGAAACTGCTTGTGTCTCTGAATACAAAGTATGTCTTGTAGAGACAGCATATAGTTGGATCTTGCTTTTTCCTCTGTTGGCTACATTTTTTTAATTATTTTCTTAATAGTCCCTCTAAGGATTATGATATATATTTTGAATTTATCACATTCTGCTTCAGGATAATAATAAGAAGAATGGTAATAATAATAATAATAATAATAATAATAATATAGAGCAACCTTGCTCTGACATATTTCCTCTCATTTTAGTGCTACTGTTTGTCATACATATTACATCTATACATGTAACCCCCCAATATAGCATTATAATTGTTGCTTCAAATGGTCCTTATTTTTAAAGAAATTAAGAGGGAAAAAATAAAACAACTCACATATTAACATTTTCAGAGTTCCTCATTTTTTCCTCTGGAGTTTAGTCACCATCTGCTATCCTGTCCTTTTAGCCTGAAAGACAGTCATTAGAATTTCTTATAGGGCAGGTCTGGTTTTGTTTATCTGGGAAGGTCTTTATTCTGCCTTCATTTTTGAAAAACAGTTTTGTTGGATAGAAAACTTCTTGGTCAATGACTTTATTTTCCCTATTAATACTTTGGATATCTTCTTCTACTGTTTTCTAGATTCCCTATTTTTATGAGAAGACAGCCATTAGTTGTACTGTTGTTCTCCAGATACAGAGAATCATTTTTCTCTTGCTGCTTCGAGACTTTGTCTTTGCCTTGGTTTTTTGTAGTTTTTATTATCATGGGTCTAGGCGTGGATCTCTTCATATTTATTCTACTCAGTGGTCATCAAGCTTCTTGGACTATACATTGTTTTTTCATCAAACTTAGCAGTTTATGGTTATTATTTTTCCAAAAAAAAAGTCCCCCCTTTCTCTTTCTCCACTCCTCCTGGACTACCGTTATAAGTAGGTTGATAGGCTTGACATCGTTCTACAGGTCTTTGAGTCTCTGTTCATTGTTCTTCAATCTTATTTTCTTTTTGTTCTTTAGATTGGATAATTTCTATTGACCTCTCTTGAAATACACTAATTTTTTTCTCCTATCTTCTCAAATCTTCTGTTGACCCATCTAGTAAACTTTCCATTTCAGTTATTGTATTTTTCAAATCTAGAATTTCAATTTTTTATAAATTATATATTTAGATTAGTATATATATATTTGATTATTATATTTAGATATATTATATATATTTAGATTTCCTATTTCTGAGCCATTTTCACCATATTTTCCTTTACTTCTTTGTACCTGGTTTCTTTTAATTCTTCAAACATACTTATATTGGCTGCTTTGATGTCTTTATCTGTTAAATTCAAACTTCTGGCCCACTCAGATTCAGTTTCTATTGACTGTTTGTTGTCCTGTGTATGAATTTCACTTTCCTGTTTCCTTGCATTTCTCGTATTTTTTTGTTGAAACTGGACATTTTAGATAAGATAATGTAGCAATTCTGAAACTGCTTTATCTATTGAGTGATTTATCTGAAGGATTTCTTAAAGTAACTTGAATGAACTTAAACTGCAGAATCTGTCCCCCACAATGTGTGTAGTTCCTAATGTTTCCACTTAGGTTTTGAAATTGTGTTTTTAAAATTATTTTTCCTGTTGTCTTATTAGGGCTCACCCCTGTGTTACTAACAGCTTAGAGATCAGCTAATGATTTTTGTTGAAGTTTGCCTCAACACTTCAAATCCAAAAGCACTTCCAATCTCTGCCAATCAATCTGTGTGTAGATTGGGTAACACATTCATAGCTCAGATAGTCCTGGGCTTTTGCTTGCCACTAGATTCTTTTTGGTCTCCTCTGGCCCTGTGTATAGTTCACAATCAGAAATCAGCCAGGAATGTGTGGAAAGCGTATTAAGCCTTTTTTATGGCTCTCTCACTTCCAAAATCTAGTGGGCTGCTGCTTGCCGCAAATAGAATCAGAGCCTCAGGCCAACAAAGCTATAGACTTTTCCATTTGTTTCCTACAGAGCTGCCACTTTTAAATGACAAAGCCATGGGTTTTTGTCCCCAGTCCCAAGTTGAGTCTGCCCACTCAGGAACAGAACTGCTGACATTCATGGCCAGCACTACCCTCATAAAACTACAGCTTTCAGCAACCAGCCTGGGCTAGGGGAGGCAAGGAAGCAGCTCCAACCCCCAAAAAAGCTGCATATTTCCACAGTTTCTTACACAAAATTCTTCAGTTGTTTTTTCAATCAATACTTCTCAACTATGATCTGCTTTGTTCAATTTTCAGAGTCCTGAAGTGATTGTTATTGAAATTTTTATACAGTTTTATATTTGATTTTGTTGGGCAGAGAGGTTTCATTGACCTCTTCACAGAACAATAGCTAGAAATATCTGTATCGCGTGCCTTTGTAGTACCTCTCCCTAGTAGCAAAAGTGTATTTCTTTGCCCGGTCACTGTTGGGGTTGGCCGTGTGACTTACTTTATCCGGTGGCATACTAGCAGGGGCTTTAAAGGCACTCTCATGATTTGACTTGGTTCTTGCGCTCCTGGTATCCATCATCAGCAGAGCATACCTTGGATAGTCACTGGTCCTAAAATAAAGAAGCATAAAGTGGACGTATATCCAATCTTGAGCCTTAAGCCAAACCCAGCTGACCTCAGTCAAGTTCAGCCAAACCCGAGCTTAAACCCTGCTGACCTTCAAACGCATAAATGAGAGAATAAATATGTATTATTATAGGCAACTGAGATTTTTGGCATTGTTTGTTATGCAGCAATGTTGACTTATGTAGTCACCTAATAATAAATGTTATACTACTAACCTGTTCCACACCAACCATAAAAGAAAGTAGTCCCACGCTCTGCATTGTACACCTCTTTAAATGGATCCAGGCTGAAGCGTAATGTCTAGGTTACAAGCGTCATCAAATGCCATGGAGAGATAATGAAACAAGTGCATGGATTTATCATGAAATTCTCTACAGAGTCGAGAGAGAGCAATGCGCCAGGTGTAAGCATGAAAGAGCCATTTGCTTCTAAGAGTTATTGACAAAGAAGTAGAGAAGTACATGAAAATGTCATTGGGCCTTTTATGAGCATGACAGACCAAGCTGAGAGCTAATAGCATTACTCTCTCACTCTGCATTACAAACGGAGAATGCAAGGACGCATTCTAAACTTCCGTTTTGCGGCAGGCTCTGGACCTTTTGCGCACAGCGCACGGAGCTTCTTGAGCAGATTCATCAGTTCCGTGTAATTCACCAAGATCTGCAACACAATACCTACAACATTACACGGCCAGCACAAGGCATCCTACTATCCCTCACTTGAATGAGAGAGCTCACCAATAAATAGATGTTATAACATAATGTGATACGGGTCATAATAGGCATCTGCGTGTTAGGGAACAAGGCCACTTCCCAGATCTAAGAACGCTAACTTAAAAATCAGATCTCTCACCAGCATCATAAAGAGTATTGTCAGTTGTGGCATTGAAATAGTCCTCATATCGATGTACCCTCGAATGTGTGTATGCAGAGAATGGAAGACAGCAGGACACTCCAAGAGCTATTGTATAAGAGAGCTGATGTCGGAAAAATCACAAGCAAGGAGAGCAGGATAAATGCTATAAGAACATATCAAAGCACAGCATCAAGCGACGCAACAGAGCTGTGGACTGCTGGGAAATAGCAGCAGTACACAAAACAGCCCTGGCTACCCTATAAGGAATCCGAAGAAAGCCTTCAGGTGAATAGCTAACCAACAATAGGCTACAACTGCTAACCCAGGTTCAAATTTCACATGTGCATAGCTCATTCTCCATTCGCTTGTGTAGCCCCACTTGAACATAGCCATGGTGGCTTGGACCCCCAGCACTCTCATAAAAAACAAAAGTCCTCAGAATAATTCTAGATACTCCCTATCAATCCCTTTTATATTTTATGTATTCTTTCCAAAAATTGTACACATAAACTGTCATGTCATTTGAAAAGGTGACACTGTAGGTAACAGATTGGTGGGAAGACTTCTGGCAGCCGCAAATATCTCATTCATAACCACTAATCCAGAAGCCGGAAAGATCTCTGCCTTACAAGAAAACCGGCTATAATAGAACCTATGAACTCTATCCATGGAGGAAGCAGAATCTACCGTAGGCCCCCAATTCTGTAAAAGCTACAAAGCTACTCGTCTGCTTTCTCTAGAAAACTGCTAGGTTTCCTGAAATGATCAGGGACATACAGGTTGCAATGAAAAGGGCAAAAAGGCATGCTAAGAAGCAATTACAAGCATTAGGAAAAACACAGCCAGGGGCGCCTGGGTAGCGCAGTCGTTAAGCGTCTGCCTTTGGCTCAGGGCGTGATCCTGGCGTTCTGGGATCGAGCCCCACATCAGGCTCCTCCACTGTGAGCTTGCTTCTTCCTCTCCCACTCCCCCTGCTTGTGTTCCCTCTCTCGCTGGCTGTGTCTATCTCTGTCGAATAAATAAATAAATAACATCTTTAAAAAAAAAAAAGAAAGAAAAACACAGTCAAACTCCCGACGATGATCACATATCACCCAGCAGCCATTTTATATATGACAGCAATAGCTCTATAAGCTTCACTTCCTAACTAACTCATGAGGGCATCAGTAAAACACAATATTTAAAAATGTTAAGCTTCATAATGATGACATTGACTTATCAAGAAAATGCTATATTAAGTTGCTTTCTCCGATTAAGGAGATGCAGAAGTATAGTACATTTAAGAAGACTTTCACAAAAATAATTGATCCAGTGAACATTTTAATGTTTAAATATATCTGGAAAATAGAAAATGCAAAATGTTTTATTGCACACTGGCTCTAGATCACCACTGTTCGGTAGAAATATAAATGTGGGCCACAAATGGAAGACACATATGTAATTTTAGGTTTTCTAACAGACAGATTTAAAAAGTTTTTAAAAGAGTAAAATTAGTTCCCAGGGCGTCTGGGTGGCTCAGTAGGTTAAGCATCTGCCCTCGGCTCAGGTCATGATCCCAGGGTCCTGGGATCAAGCCCCTCATCGGATCCTTGCCCTGTGGGAAGTCTGCTTCCCCCTCTACCCCTCCCCCTGCTTGTGCTCTCCCTCTCTCTCTCGCGAACGTAAATAAATAAAATCTTTTTTTATTTAAAAAATAAAGAAGAGTAAAATTTATCTAAAAAAAGAGTAAAAGTAATTCCAATAATAAATGCAATTTAACCCAACATAGTCAAAATATTATCATTATAATATGTAATCAACATAAAAATCATTAATGAAATTTTTGCAGCTTTTGTC
Source organism: Ailuropoda melanoleuca (assembly GCF_002007445.2). Taxonomy (NCBI): domain Eukaryota; kingdom Metazoa; phylum Chordata; class Mammalia; order Carnivora; family Ursidae; genus Ailuropoda; species Ailuropoda melanoleuca. The sequence continues at coordinate 13,222,962 of NC_048233.1, forward strand.
TGTGCTAAGTCTATGAAATCTGGTATGTACTTGCACTATGGCACACCTCAGTCCATACCATCCACATTTCAGCTGCTTAATAGACACACTGGGCTGATGACTACCATATTGGACAGCACAGATGCCAATAAATGAAGCTTTACTGAAGAACTGAAATTAAGGCAACTGTAGCCATGGTATTCCAATCCCATTTGCAGACTACTAGGAGAAATGCAGATATGAAGCCACATGTATTTCCTGAGTCTCCCCAAAAGCTCTGTAAAATTTTCTTGAGCACTCAGAAATTAATTGTAGCCTTATGGCAGGCATAGCATAATGTATAGAGCCGTTGCGTTACTACCTTGTACACCTGAAGCTAATGCAATATTGTGTGTCAACTGTACTCAATAAAAAAATAAAATAAAATAACTTTTTTTATAATAATTTTTTATTATGTTATGTTAGTCACCATACAGTACATCCTTAGTTTTTGATGTAGTGTTCCATGATTCATTATTTGTGTATNATGATTCATTATTTGTGTATAACACCCAGTACTCCATGCAATATGTGCCCTCCTTAATACCCATCACCGGCTTATCCCAATCCCTCACCACCCTCCCCTCTGAAGCCCTCAGTTTGTTTCCCAGAGTCCATAAATAACTTTGTAAAAAAGAAATTAAGTGTAGCCTTTGATGCCACAGTCCTCTTCTAATTTGGAGAGGAGGAAGGAGAACTGTAACACTAAAACCATTTATATAGTCATTTCTGAGATTAATAAGAGAAGTTCAATTTTCAAAGCTGTACCTCAAATAACTGAATTTTCAAAGATTAGATTTCAATCTATGTCTAGATCACAGCAAAAAACACTCTACTAAATAAATCTAATAAAAAATATTTTAAAGTACAGCATGTTTTGCACCAAATGTGTATTGATTTAGAATCATTCAGTTGTACAATTTTGAAATTTTGTGAAAACTTGATATTAATATTTAATACTTACATTATAATTTTGGACTATTAAAATTGCATGTAGAATTCTTTGTGTTTAATTGTCCTCTTTCTAAAATAAAAATAAATGAACAAGTCTTATTAATGTAAAATTAAAATTAAACTTTTTATGCATAAAAGACAAGAAATGTTAAGAAAATGTTTCTGAGGGAAGTATGCTTTCTCATCAATCTAACTCGGATCTTGTGTCACTCCGTTTCTTTCTTACAAGTCCTGATCTTACTGAGGACTGTGCCCTGTAGAATTCCCTGCTTGACCTCCTCTTACACCAAAAAGCAAGAGGAGGTAGGAACTCCTTCTTTCTCACTGGATGAGAGCTAGGACAAAATGTAGCAAAGAATTAGACAAAAAGGAACTGTAAGCCTAGGCCAGGACAGACTGGTAAGAAGGAAAATTCTCAAATGTCAGGTCCTAAGAAGCAGATGAAGAAGGAATCTGTGATCTTACCCCCATGAGGTGGTAATTAAGAGCCATTGGAAGATGGAGAGGTTTGGGGAGGCAGAATCTGGGCGCACAGCACTATGGAGAGGGAACCTCTCTGCTTGAGTAAATTCAGGACTCAAAAGGAGGAATGATGGCAAGAATGAAGACTGCAACGCTATTCCTAGGTTTTATTTACCATGAACTTAGTTCATTGAAATGTCTTAGTTTTGGGGGCCCTTGGGTGCCTCAATTGGTTGGGTGTCCAGCTCTTGATTTCAGCTCAGGTCATGATCTCAGGGTTATTAGATTGATTGAGCTCTGTGTAGGACTCCGTGCTCAGTGGGGAGTCTGCTTGAGATTCTCTCTCTCCCTCCATGTTCCCCTCCCTCTTTTCTTGCACGTGCTCTCTCTCTCTTTAAAAAAAAAAAAGATTTTAAATGTCTTAGTTTTTAACGGATTATGGATATGTACTATTTATTTCTATGATAATAATTACCTTATTTTCTAAAAAGGGCTAAATGACTCTGGGTCTTTCATCTTTCACTAGGACTCTTGTAGTCTAATACTTGATTACTATTATCTTCTTTCCTGAAGCTTTCTTTCTCTTCTGAGTTGTGGAGGATTTTAGTACAAATCACAATGTCTATTAGAGTCTAGCTACAGCTGAGTGCATTAACAGGAAAACCTAATGGTCCTAACATTAACTTGCTCTTATAAAAGATCTTTGTGTCACAGGCTGAGTTTTAAAATAAAACTACCTGCTATTTTTTATCTATTTTTGGCCCTCCCTAACCCTGTATTCTCTCCAAGCTTTGGAGGATCCTTTTATGATCAGCAGTATGAATACACTCTATAGTAACCATATATAATAGATTAATGCTATTCTCCTGTTAGTTAATAGGAAGAAAAAAATAAACTGATTGCCTGAGGACAGAAATATGTGGTAATCTTAGGCTTTCATTTTGATGTTTGGCTTTGAGATCCACCCATCACCCAAAGCAGTCCAGGCAATTCCCATGATGTCAGGCCACCAGGACAAGTATTTGTGGAGTCCACAACTCATTATTATTTCCCACCCTTCACTCTAGTAGGAGATAAAGTTCTGCCTACCTTTCCTCTTGTAGACGTTGGTGAGTAGACAGGCATATGAAAGTAAATGGAAAGTAAATGGAATGACTCACACTAACTAACTAAAAGGCATATGAGGCAAAAGGAAACATCAAATGCTGGTGTGTCGATTTACAGTGAGAAAGACAACACCACACGCACAATAAATATCACGTTGGCTTGATCAAAACTTTTTTTTTCCTAGTGGTCCTACCACACAGAAATCAAAAGGTGGTTTTGTGAGCATGGATTCAAAACGAAAGGAAGTAGATAAATCAAATCTTCAATGCATCTTTTCCCAAAATGTGTTATGTGCTGTGAGACACTTTAACAGATCTTTCAACAATAGAAGGTTCAGTAATCAAGTGAAATTGAGAAACTCTAGATTAAGCCAAGTAAAGCAGCTTTCATAACTTCACATTTCCTTTGGTCTGCAGATGTGAATTATGAATCTACAAGGGTTCATATAGGCAATTTTTCTAGAATAAATGTGACTCCTGTTTTTATAGAACAATTATCAGTATCTCATGAAACAATATTACCCTACAATGAAGTTTAGTATTCACTGACCGAAGTCCTTAGCCTGATAAACAATCTTACCACAGGGATGGACTTGCCAATGGGCCTTGTGCACTTGAAATATAAAAACTGAAGCCCTGCGTCAGTCTCCCATTACGGACTTAGTTACCACAGAACTGAAACAATCAAAGTCCAGTATCTGAGTCTCTCTTTTCCCTTTTGTTTTAGTTAGCAGTGCCAATATGGACCTAAGTTATTTTCCTGTTTCTTTAATTTGATTTAATTCTACATTTAATTCTCATATTAAGGAGGGTACAATGAAGGCTTGCTTGTGTACAAGTAACCCCAACCATGTCGAGTGTTTTTCCGTACCTTTATTGTAAGTTATGTATTGATTTTAAGTGTAACTTGAAATGACTCTATTTTCTTTATTTTCAATTTTTAGAGTCCAACCACACTAACTACTTATTAAAACTATGTAAACAGAAAATAATATAACTGGTAGACAGAATAATGCCTGCACCCAAAAGTCTACATTCTGATCTCAAGAACCTGCTAATATATTATCTTACATACAAAAGGAACCTTGCAAATGTGACTAAGTTAAGGATCCTGAGATGGCGAGATTATTCTGGATGGGCCAATGTAATCACCAAGGTCCTTATAGGTGAAAGAGGGAGGCTGGAGGGTCAGAATCAGAGAAGGAAATATGATAATGGAAGCCAAGGTCTTAGCGATGCAATTGCTAGCTAGAAAGAGGCCCTGAGTCAAGGAACATGGGCAGCTTCTAGAAGCTGGAAAAGGCAAGGCAAGGGATTCTCCTCTAGAGCTTCTAGAAGGAATGAAGCACTGCTGACACCTGATTCTAGACCCATGAGACCCATTTCAGACTTAAGACCTTCAGAACTATAAGATAATAAATTTGTGTTTCTAAGCCACTAACTGTGGTCATTTGTTAAAGCAACAACAGGAAAGGATTAGAATAACCAAAATTTTGGAGACATCAGTCCCTTCTCCACCCGGTTTTTGCCACCCATTTCCAACATATAATAACCCTCTGGGTTCAAACGACTAATACTCAGAGCCATGATGTCCATCAGTCCCTTAAAATCTATTTGGGGATTCGTGCGAATCTCACTTTACAATGCTACGGAACCTTAAATCTAAGAAACCCAAGAAGTTTCAATAAGTATTAAATAAATCATTGAATGCCTCAAAAAGAGACGAATTTAGTTAGAGAGCAAAAAGATGAAAGCTTTTAAGTGAGATGACAACTACTTGAGAAATGTGAGTTTTTAAAGCCCCTAAAGCAGAATGAACTTAGGAGAATTGACCCATGCTAAATAAACTCACAAGAGACTTGACATAAGCTGTATTAATAAGACTTCTCCAGAGAAACAGAACCAAGAGGATGTATATCTAAAAACAGATTTATTTTAAGGAATTGGCTTATGTGATTACGGAGACAATCTGCAGAATGCTTTCTCAGTCTGGAGACCCAGGGAAGAGTCAATATTGCAGTTCAAGTCCAAAGGCTGTGTGCTTTTAGAACTCCTTGTTTGGGGAAAGGACAGTCTTCTGTTCTAGTTAGAACTTCATCTGATTAGATGAGGCCCACCCACATTATGAGGGGAAGCTGCTTCAATTAAAGTCCACCAATTTAAATGTAAATCTCATCCAAAACACCATTGCAGAACCATCCAGAATAATATTTGACCGAATATCTGGGCACCAAGTCCCAGTCAATTTGACACATAACATACACCAAAAAGTCAATTCATTAATTTAAATTTGGGACACTTCTGGGATGCCCGGGTGGCTCAGTGGGTTAAGTGTCCAACTCATGATTTCAGCTCAGCTCGTGATCTCAGGGTCGTGAGATTGAGCCCCACATCAGGCTCCATGCTGGGTGTGGAACCTGCTTAAGATTCTCTCTCTCCCTCTCCCTCTGCCCTTCCCCCCATGCTCACTCACTCACTCTCTCTAAGAAAGAAAAAGAAAGAAAGAAAGAAAGAAAGAAAGAAAGAAAGAAAGAAAGAAAGAAAGAAAGAAAGAAAGTTGGGACACTTTTTTTCAGCAATCAAAGTATGTTATGTCCACTAGCTAGAAAACCTTAACAACAGAGCATCTAGTAGATTAAATTAATAAACCTTAAGCTACTTGATGAATGTGAATCAGAACAAAGGTAGTAGGACAGTTGTGTGGAATAATCACTGTACTGATCAGATTCTACTAGGTGCCTGCCAATTTTATTACCCTTCAAAAAAACCTCTGAGGTCTCGCCTTTTCAAATCTTCCCTAACAATATATTTTTATTCTTTGTTTCACTTGAGACTACAGAGATGGACATTCATCTAGAAGTCTAGGAGGTGGCCCTGTATTAGACGGCAACCAAGATCATTTTTCTTTGAGATTTTGAATATAATGGAGTTATATGGAGAGAGAGAAAAATAAGGAAAAGTCTTAGGACATACGAAGCAATGTTTTACTAGAAGCAATAATTTAGAAAAAATCGGAGATTTTGTTAGCTTGCAAGTATATAACACATGCAGGTAGAAAAAGAAACAATGCCAGAAGTACCAAGTCATTGCACCTGGAAAATTAGTGGAGGGAGACACCTCCAGCCATTGAGAGTCATTTTGGAGTCCTGAGATTAAACCACCTACCAGCTCTCCCATTATCTTAAAACAAATCCCATTGGTTGAAGTAAACCATGCCTGTCTCCTCTGCTTTGTAGCCAAAAAGTCAAACACATTCACCTAGGCTCTAGGAAAGTCAGATAAATGTTTACTACCCATCCAGAGAGTCCACCTCTCCAAATGACTAAAATGTTTCTATGTCCTAGATCCAGTGTCTAGAGTCTAGATTCTTTGGACAGTGTTGGAGACTTAAAATCCCTCTGTAGGTTTTTGTCCTCCCTCCCAATATATAAAGTATATACCCAAACAGGGTATACTCCCAACAAAAAAAAGCCCAAGACCAGATGACTTCACTGGTAAATTTTACCAAATACTTATTTGTTTGTTTGTTAAATTTTTATTTATTTATTTACTCATTTACTTAACTAATTTTAGAGAGAGAGAAAGAGCATGCAAGTGGGGGGAAGGGTACCAGGCGAGGGAAAGAATTTCAAGCAGACTCTGCACTGAATGTGGAGCCTGACACAGGGCTCAATCTCATGACCCCAAGATCATGACCTGAGCTGAAACCAAGAGTTGGACACTTAACCAACCAAGCCACGCAGGAGCCCCAGTTTTACCAAATATTTAAAGAAGAATTAACACCAATCCTTCACATACTCTTTTAAAAAATTAAACAGGAGGGAACACTCTCAAACTTATTTTGTGAAGTGGGTATTATCCCGATTCCAAAACTAGAAAAGAAACCTACAGGCAAATATCCCCAATGAGTATAGATGTAAAAATTCTCAATAAAATACTAGCAAACTGAATTTGGCAACACATTAAAAGATCATTCATCATGATCAAATGGGATTTATCTTTGGGATGCAAGATGGTTCAACAGACACAAATCAATCAATGTGATACATCGCATTAGTAGAATAAAAGAAAGGAACCATATGACCATCTGAATAGATCCAGAAAAAGTATCTGACAAAATCCAACATCCATTCATAGTAAAACTCTAAACATATTAAGTAACAAAGGAATAGATCTCAACATAATAAAGGCCATATATGAGAAGACCACAGCTAACGTTATACTCGGTGGTGAAAGTTTGAAAGCTTTTCCTCTAAGATCAGGAAAACCAGGGTGCCGACACTCACCACTCATATTCAACATAGTACTAAAAATCCTGCCTAGAGCAATTAGGCAAGAAAAATAAATAGAAGGCATCAGAATTGGAAAAGAAGAAGTAAAATTGTCTCTATTTGCATATGGCATGATAATATGTATAGAAAACCTAAAGACTCTACCAGAAACAAAACAAAACTGGTAGATCTAATCAATGAATTTATAAAGTTGCAGAATACAAAATTAACATACAAAAATCAGTAACACTTCTATACACTGACAACAAATTTTCTGAAAAAGAAATTTAAAAATCTATCCCATTCACAAGAGCATCAAAAACAATAAAATATTTAGGAATAAATTTACCTAAAAAGGTCAAAGATCTCTACTCTAGAAATGGTAAAATGATGACTAAAAAAAAAAATCAAAGAAGGAACAAATAAATGGAAAGGCATCCTATATTCATAGATTGGAAGAATAAATATTAAAATGTCAATAATACCAAGAGCTATTTATAGATTAAATGAAATCTGTATCAAAATTCCAATGGCATTTTTTACAAAAACGAAACAAAAAAACCCTTCTAAAATTTATAGGGAACCATAAAAGATCCCCAATAGCCAAAGAAATTCTGAAAAAGAACAAAGCAGGAGGCATCACATGTCCAGATTTCAAGCTTTACTTTAAAACTATAGTCATCAAAACAGTATAGTACTGGGAAATAAAAACATACAAATAGACCAATGGAACAGAATCAAGAAATGAGAAATAAAGCCAAGCATAAACAGTCAACTAATATTTGACAAGAAAGCCAGGAATACTCAATGAAGAAAGGACAGTCTTTTCAATAAATAGTGCTGGGATGTTTGGCCAGTCACATGTAAAAGAATGCAACTGGATCCATATCTTCTACCACTCACAAAAATTAACTCAAAATGGACTAAAGACTTAACTATAAGATGCGAAGCCATAAAATTCCTAGAAGAAGACATAGGAACAAAGCTCCTTGACACAGGCCTTGGTAATGATTTTTTGGATATCACTACCTAAGCACAAGCAGCAAAAGAAAAAATAAACAAGTGGGACTAGGCCAAACTAAAAAGTTTCTACACAACAAAAGAAACCATCAACAGTGAAAAGACAACCTACAGAACAGGAAAAAATATTTGCAAGTCCTAAATCTGATAAGGGGTTCACATCCAAAATATGTAAAGAACTCACACAACTCGAGCAAAAAATCAACCCAGTTAAAAACCGGCAAAAACCTGAACAGACATTTTTCCAAGGAAGATATACAAAAAGACCAGCGGGTATGTGACAAAATGCTCAACATCACCGGTCATCAGGGAAATGCAAATTAAAACCACAGTGAGATATCATCACATGCCTGTTAGAATGTCCATCATCAGAAAGACAAGAAGATAACGAATACTGGCATAGATGTGCACTGTCGGTGAGAATGTAAACTGATAGGGCCACCATGAAAAACAGTATGGAGGAACCTCCAAAAATTACAAACAAATACCATATGATACAGCAATCTTACTTCTGAGAATACATGCAAAGGAAATGAAAACACTAACTTGAAAAGCTACCTGCAACCCCCATGTTCATAGCAGCATTATTTACAATAGCCAGGCCATATGTAATCTATCTAAGTGTTCATTGATGGATAAATGGAAAAGGAGTTCTAGTCTGTACATACATACAATGAAATATTATTCAGCCATTAAAAAACAAGAAAATTCTACCAGCTGTGACAACATGGATGGACCTTGAGGGCATTATGCTAAGTGAAGTAAGTCAGACAGAGAAAGAAATACAGCCTAATCTTACTTGTATGTGGAATCAAAAAAAAAGAAAAAAAATACAGAAAGAGTGGTCAGACTTGTGGATACCAGAGGCAGAGGGTGGGGGGAGAGGGAATTGGAGGAAGGTGGTCAAAAGGCACAAACATCCAGCTGTAAGACTTAACAATGCTGGAAAGGTGGAGGTCCAGCACAACGGTAGCAGTACCACTGCTGTGTGGTACACAGAAACAAGTTGTGAGGACAGTAAATCCTAAGTAGTTTGCATCACAAGGAGAATTTTTTTCCTTTTTTCTTTCTTTTTTCTTTTTATTGTTCTCTCTATATGAGAAGATGGATGTTAGCTGCCCCACACTGTGGTAATCATTTCGTAATACATGCATGTCAAACCCTCATGCCTCCTGCCTTCAAGTTACGCAGTATTACATCAATTACTTCTCAATAACTGGAAGAAAGGTTGTGGTACCATTTCTTCTTGCTGAAACCTTGCCTTCGTCATCTTGCTCTCTACACCAAGTGTTATCACACTGGTATGGCCCTCTAAGCTCCGATTTCTTGATTATTCCTCAAGGTGTATCAATTTTAAAAAATGACTGATCTCAGCCACTAAGTTGGGGTTTTTTTGTTTTTTTTTTTTACTTTTACTGTCACAGGGTCACCTTATTTACCAGTTCCCACATGACACACCTCATTTTCCCTTTTTTGTGCTGACAACATCATTCAGATCTATCCATGAAAAAAATTAAGAACTTTCAGATTAGTTATAGCCTAAATGTTAGGCGGGGACAGAATTGTAATGTAAAAATCCAGGCTTAGTCAATCCATTTTAGTGTATTCACATTCAAGGGAGGGACAAGGAATTCGAAAGCTGCTGTCAGGGAATTCTTGACTTTCTGACTTTCTCGAAAGTTCCTGGCTTTGCAAATAGGTGAGCAACAACAGAATCCAGCAGGCAAGATGAGGCCCAGATTGGTGGTCTCTGAGGTGAAGCAGTCTGGCAGCTCTTCTGGCTCAGGCCAACAAGCCCTTAGGACAGAGTGCCAAGTCATAGAGGGAGGATGTGGCAGGTGCTGTGGGCTCAGGCGGTGAGGAGGACTTCTGCCTGAGAAGAGAATGAGAGCCGAGTGGCAGAATAAGACAATGGGGAAGCTTTATCAAAAGACAGGCTCTCTGGTCCCAACCGGGGGCCCTCTGTCCCCTGTCCTGCCTGAGCGCTGGCTCCATAGGGTGTAGGAGACTCTGAACTTCTAGGGGTTGTTTGTAACTAGAAAGAAAGTGTTGGTCTACAGACGAATCCTGTTCCTGGATGATGCCTGGGCAGGGAGTTCAGTGTGCCCCACTTTCTCGTCACAGGAAGCAAGCTGCCACAAAAATCCTTTAGAACACCGATTCTTTTTCTAATCGTTAGCAAAAGAACCTTTTTCAAGTGAAATTTTTTTTGTGGAATGTCAAATATATAAAAATAGTTGAAAGCATTATCAGCCCCGAACAGCCTAGAGCCCAAACCCAAGGCCACCCTGCTGAGCCCCACCCCCATGGCAGCCTCTGCAGCCCCTCCCTGAAACTATTGGAGGTGGGGGGACACAGTGTGAAAGCCACAGCTTCCGAATGCCAGGCAGTCTGTCTATGAAAGCCTGAAAGCATGGATTCAGACACATGTGAACAATAAAAACCATGCATCATGCCAACAACCTAAAAAACCTATCAAAGTTGAATCAACTGGTCCCTGGGAAACCCTAAGTGTCAAAGGCATCCTTGAATCCTACCAAATCAGCAATCTGCTGCCGGAAATACGCTTATTAAAAAGGCTCTAAGAGGCCATGCAATGGCATGGAACATGTCATTTAGAGTTGTAAACCCTGAATTTGAGTCACAATTCTGCCACTAGCTAGCTGGGTGATCCTGAGTAAATGTCTTAAACTCTCAGAGCCCAGGGCCACTTGGGTGGCTCAGTTGATTAAGCATCTGGCTCTTGATCTCAGCTCAGGTCTCAGTTTCAGGGTCATGAGTTCAAGCCCCATGATGGGCTCCATTCTGGGCGTGGGGCCTACTTAAAAACAAAAACAAAACTTCTCTGAGCCCTGACTCTTTCTCACCAGCAAAAGAAGGATAATAGTTTCCTTACTCACTTCAAATGGGTATAAGGATCAAATGAAAGAATGCATTAAAGAAGTACACAAACTATGGGGGCGCCTGGGTGGCACAGCGGTTAAGCGTCTGCCTTCGGCTCAGGGCGTGATCCCGGCGTTCTGGGATCGAGCCCCACATCAGGCTCCTCTGCTATGAGCCTGCTTCTTCCTCTCCCACTCCCCCTGCTTGTGTTCCCTCTCGCTGGCTGTCTCTATCTCTGTCGAATAAATAAATAAAATCTTTAAAAAAAAAAAAAGAAGTACACAAACTATGAATCTCTATATGCATGAAAGTTGTTGAAATTATAAAAATCTACTGTTTGTTATGTCATTCATTCACTCTGCAAATTTTTTATTGAACAATACTCCAACCACCGTAAAACCAATAAATTGAGCTGATTTGGATGTGACTTCTCTGTATCCCACTGAACAAGGGAACAGTAAAGAGTAGCAACTTGTTCCCATGAGCTGTGATGGGATCCACGCTGCCTGCGATAGTCCCCCCCACTCCCTGACTGAGCTCCCTGACACGCTACTGCAGCTTTCTCAAGGGAGAATCTAGTCCTCTCAGTCACTGCTACACTCACTGCTTTCGCCCCGGCCCCCACAGCTGGGGCCCTGAGGGTCCCTGATTCCTGCCTCTATGCAGAAAACTCAGAGCCAGCTAACCTAGTCATTCCGTGAGAGGCAGACCACCAAAGTTAGATGGACTAACTTTCACCACCACCAAGATTCTGGCCACATGCCCAACAGAACTTTCTACACTGATGGAAATGTTCTATATGTTCACTCTTTAGTAATTAGCCACTAGCCACATATGGCTACTGAGCTCTTGAAATGCGTATACCAGAGGAATTGATTTAATTAATTTAATTTAAAGAGCCACATGTGGCTAGTTAATTGTACCCATATCATTTTGAAATACAGCAACATTGCTAAGTAAATAATACCACGTGATCCGTCCTAATTCAGTCTCCAATAGTGCTTCTCCCAGTTACTGGAAGTTGTGAGCAAAAGCCAATGCCACACACAAAGACTGAGCACGCATGCGAGGTGTTTAGCACTGGGATCAAATAAAACCTAAAATTAATCTGACACCTATTAATGATGTACATAATAGTTATAGTAACACAGTAATTAGTTATAAAGGGTAAGTCATTCATAAATTACTAAAATTAGCATTAACTTTTACACTGTTTGTTCTCTGGAATTAACAAATTACACCAATATTCTTAGCTTTCCTGAATTCTTCATAAATCAGGAAAAGACCAGAATCCTGGCTCCAAAGCTATCGCTCCATGTGGTTCTATCTCAGTATTCTTTCCCTACCTAAGACAACCCACGGTTGAGGTCCTTGGTGCTCCTGGTCATACTGCCAAGTTCTGCTACTCTCTGTCCCACTGTTGAGAAGTCGCTGAGCAGGGCAACTCTCCTGCCCCCCTCATGACGTTCCTGCTCTGGAGGAGGCAGATTATGGACAGACACCTCTCCTGATCGCCAGGCACCCAGGAAAAGGGAGGAGAGAAGAGAGGGGAAAGTAAGAAGGCCAGGAGGAAGCTGGATGCTTGGCAAAGGCAGCCAAAGGGAATAGCGCATATGGGCTCAGGATGGCAGTTTGGAGGCAGAGGGAACCAGCATGGGGGAAAAGACAGCGCTGCCGTCAGAAGAGAAGGCCGGCACACTTGCGCAGTGGGATCCTGGTCCTGAAGCCACACCAGACAGGAGCCTCAGGGCACATACAGGAAGGTAGCCCCCCGGGCACACATACTGTGCCGAGTGGTCCTTGATAATATGCATCTAGTGGCTCCAGATCGGACACAGCTTTCAGGGTGAAGAACAAAAATAACTAACATTGCGGTCTTGATCTCCTGGGAGACCAGAGGAAGCAGGGCAGTAAGTACCTGAAGTAAGCAGAGAGGACAGGGTGAGGGGAGCCTTCGAAAGCACAGGAAGAAAGTTCATGGTTCCTCTTGGCTGGGAAAACTGCAGGATTCCGCCATATTTGCAGGAAATATTCATTTCCATGGCAAGTGTTGCGCTATAAATACTTGCAGTCGGACCTGAGCAGGCCCTGCAGGCAGATGACATGCTTTCCAGGTTAAGGAGGTCAGGGCTCACAGGGTAACTAAATGTGCAGCTTCCTTACAAAATTTTCTACCCAAGGGCTCCAGATACCCTCCAGCTCTCCTGCTCAAGCTGTGCTTTTTCTAAGGTGGCAAATGCCAAGTTCTGGTTTCTTCTTCCAAGGTGCAAAGAGAGAAGGAAGAGGAAGAGTTAGGCAACACTTGTACTAACCACAGTCCTTTTCCCTTCAAGCAGCCTCTCTATCTTCAGTTTCAGCGTGAATTTGAAACAAAATACCCGTGACCATAACAACAAACTACAATTCACTGAGGGATCTGTATAAGGTGCAGTAAACATTCCCACCTCTCTTCAGCCTCTCTCTTTCTCTCCTGTCTGTCTGTCTCTGTCTCCCCCAACCTCCTGCATGGCTACTGTACAATGCTTAACTTGACATCTTCTCCATTCCCGGAGCCAGCTCAGCTAGAAACTAGCATTTCTTGGTCTCAAACTCATGGGGAGGGAGAATTATCTAGCTCAGCTCGAGTTAGACATCTACCCTGACTGAATCAACAATACTAGAAGCTCGGGTACTTACAGAACAGAGGTGAGTGGTGGGGCCCCATCGGAGGGAGAAGGAGAGTGACAGTCCTCAGAGAAGAGAGATGTGAGCTAAACAAGCACTTAGAAACAGTTTACGACAGTGCAGTCCTTTAGTGGTGTCCATACGGTCTCTCTTTGACCTTGGAGAAGAGTAGTCATCACTGGAGCTGGGGAAAATGCTAAAACAAGAGGCTAAGGCAGATTCTAGCTTCTACATGGTTTTACCTAAGACTCAGTTACCTCCAACTAAGGCAAACAAAAGCTGTCAACTAAGGAATTTGGCTCTGCCTGATCACAGGTACACGGGAAGGTAGAGTCACAATCTCTTTTTGATAAGAGGTTCCTTTTAATTCCTCTGAAGCCAAGAGATTCCTTGGAAGGGAGATGCTGACATTAAAGTCCTTGAGCTAACAGATTATTGTGCGCCCTTCCTTTCAGGGAATCTGAGAAAACCTGGTGGGAGAAAGTGGCTCCGAAGGCAGTATGTGGGGCAACTGTTTTAGAAATTACATGGAGGGGGGAGGAGCTTATGTCCTACCAGCAGATTTAGTGTTATAGGTTCCTGTCCTAGTGATTAAGTAACTCAAGTGGCCATTGCAATTAGTATTATTAGTTGCCTTTATTAGTCTCCTGTAGAGAAAGAAAGGGCCAAAAAGGTTACGCTCACCTTTGGTGACTGCTGATTGAAAGCAATTCTGAGCTGCATCTCTGATGGTGAACTCCTTATGACTAAGGAGAAGACACCAGTACAGAAATCGTTCTGTAGAAAACTTCAAATAAAGAAAAGCCTTATCTCCTAGGAAACCAATTCACTCCTCCTCATTCTCTGTTCAGAAAGATGGCCAGCTTTCCCTTTTCCCATCCCCAACCCCATAATCATTTCCTTCTTCAAAACCTCACAGTCTAACAAAGCAAGAAGGCATTCTAGATGAGTATATGTATTTTTTAAGTTGAATTCTATCCAGCCAAGGTCCAACACCATTTCCAAATTCAGAATCCATTTGAAAAGATATTTGGGATGTAGAAATACAGGGAGCTGCCAAATAATCACTTAGATATGACAAGGAATACAGGCTGAGAATTGGAACACAACTGGAATCTGCCTATATAACCATTTTCCACAGGGTAGAACTTAGCAAATGATACCTCTATTACAAGGGGTCTGGTTCCTCATATCTCATGTAAGCAATTTCACAAATGCTATGGCCTTCAGGCACAGTGCCTTATAGAAGCTTTCATCCACTCAGTTGTTCCATGTGAGTTGAGCACCTATTATAAGCCAAACACTAGGGGGATAAAAGAACACTGGGGGGATAAAAGGAAAAAAGAATTAGGGAGTTCAAATTGTAGCAGAGAAGACAGACACATAGATGAATATTGTAGCTACTAAATAAAGAAGTGAGTTCAAAGCACAGGGCTAATGCAAGAGGGTCAAATCTACCGGGGATAATATAAAAAAATAAAAAATAAAAAGCCTTCATAGAAGAGGAAATTTTTGCATTGGGGTCTTAAGAATAAATAGAAGTTTGTCAGGAAGACCACTGTGGGAGGGTAAAAGGACTCCCAGACATGGGGAAACAGCATATGCAAAGGTACTGAGGTATGAAACTATAAAGTTCAGTCATGGAACTGCAAGTCAGTAATTCAATAAGGACAGCACCGAGGAAGAAACAGGAGTGGAGAGAGATGACTGGAGAAGTAGGAAGACACCGGCTCATGAAGGATGTGGTTTGTCATGATTGAGCAGTTTAGATTTTATCCTACCATTGATGGAGAGTATACTGGATTAAAAACTGTGCTCCTCAGAGCCATGCCAACTCCTGCTATGCTTTCTCCTGTATCACAGGAGTTGGAAGTCTGAGAAAACATTTCCCAGATCTCTTGTCAGCAGTATGCCCGTTTAAAATCCACCAATTCTGTATCCTGACAGGTTTTCAGAAGGTAGAAGGAAATTAAAGGCCACCATTACTCCTCCAATAGTGGTAGGAAAAATGTGTGACTTCAAGAGCCATTGGGTTGTTATCAGTATTCTGCTGTGTGTGAAGCACCCACTGTGGTGTCACAGACAGCTATGAACATCTGCAGTTTTCTGAAGTTCTTAACCAGGGCAACAATAGGTGCTTCCTCTTCCCCAGAAAGTTTGCTACCACATTGTAGGCCTGCTGGCAAGCTTCAGAGCCACCAATAACCTTCTCTGACCTATAGTCCTACAACTTTTCCAATACTTTATAAACATCATTTAACTGTATTAAATCTATCTCTGCTCAAAATACTTCATGTGGTTTCTGTTTCCCTGATCCAAACCCTGACTGGGGCATTTTAGAAGATGACGCTTGTGGCTTTGTGAACAAAGAATTGAATGGGGAGAGACTAGAGGCAGGGATATCAAGCGATGGATTATTTCAATAACACAAAGGAGAGATGATGCTCAAAACTAGGAAAATATAAAGAGAAACAGAGGAGGGGAATAACTTTTAAAGTATTTAGGACATATGACCATTTGGATAGAGGAGAAGAATAAAAGGAGTCTAGGTAGGTTCTAGACTTCTGGTCTAGGTAATTGTACCAATGGTGGGAAAGACAGAATACAAGACAGGGAAGATGGGAAGAAGATTTGGTAGGCATTACAGATGCGAGTTTGATTTGGAATGTATTAAATTTGGTGCAGACACTGAGTAAGCAGTTGGGTAAATAAATCTGGGTGTGAGGGAATTTAGGCCAAAGGTATTTATTTTGTAGACCAGGAGCACAGAAATTGTCATTAAACCATAAGGGTGGGTGAAATTGACTAAGGAAAGTATGAAGCATGAAAAAACCCAGAAAGTAAAGAAAGGAACCCTGGAAAACATCAACAGTTAAGAGCAAATACTAGAAGAGAATCCAACAGAGATCAAGGAGGAGTAATCAGAGAGGTAGGGAGAATCCACACAGTATGGTATTAAGCAGGAGGAGGTCATCTGAAATCATGGGTAAAGACATAAAGATGACATAAATTGTAACTAATGGAAAACATCAATTTTAAAATATAGGAAGGATTCAACTGATTACTTATATTCACTCAAATGTTATTATTTGTTGCTTTTATGCAGTTTCATGCAATGCGAAAATGAAAGGATGATTTGTAGTTCTTGGCAGCTTTACATTTCCACTGGGTTTTCTCTCTTCCTCAGTCTTCCTCCTTCATCCTAAGGGCATTTTTCCTATTCCTCACTGTTTCATCCCCTCATGCCTCTCCCCTTGTTCTTCGTAGGATGGAGCCAATGCATTTCTGCCCTTATAGATAAGAGTTCCTTCTCACATCATCCAGATACTTAATCTGCATTTTTTTTTAGCCTGGCAATCTGAATTGAAGCCTTTTGGACCCTACGTCCATGTAAGTTTGGCCTGTGACCACTCGCTGACCTATTGGTTCAAAAACTGGTAAATGGACCACTAGACTGTGTTGAAATCAATTTAATTGGTCATGACCAGAATATTTTTTAAATGAAATATGAGAGTAAAATGGAATAGAAAATATATGTTAGTGATAGGAAAGATAAGTATCATTTAATAAATCATTTTTTTCGAAAGAGTTTCAGTTATATGTATGTTATGTGTGATGAGTCACAAAGTAAAATATTAGAGCAAAGTCTCATAAGTGTAACATGAAAAAGAATTACCAAGGAGGATTGTGTTCTTAGTCTATATTTACGAAGGGATCAGGTCTCAGGTGCAAATAGTTTACTTGGGAAGTCATCCTAGAAAACAAAAGTGAAGGAGTAGGGAAAGAGAGATAAGAAAGGGCAAAAAGCCAATAAAGTGTGCATTAGTGCTGATTATCACTATGCGTGACTGGGTCTCCATCTTGTTGGGGACACACTGAGAACCCATGTAGAATGTGCCTCAGCATTGTCCCACAAGAGCAGAGGTTGGCTAATATTTTCTGTAAAGGGTCAAATATTAAATATTTTTCTCTTCCTAGGCCATGCAGTACCTGTCATAACTACTCAGCTCTGACATTGCAGCATAAAAGTAGACACAGACAATATGTAAATGAATGGGCATGGCTGTATTCCAATAAAGCTTTATTTATAAAAACAGATGGGCTGGATTTGGCCAAAGTTTGTCAAGCCCTGCACTAGAATACAGGGACTGACGCATTTCTTTTCCACCAATTCCAATGTCCAATGATTGAAGACCACCCTAGAGAGTGATACCCCCCCCCATTTCTGGGTGTGCATAGACACTGAGAAAACAGCGTAAATGAATGGCCAATGTGTTTTATGCAGAACACTGGTTGCCAAGGATACATGAAAGTGTGCTGGAGTCAGGTGGACAAAGGGAGTATGGTGAAGTGCATCACAGATGCAAAAGGGACAAATGGAGGTTATGAAACACTGGAGAATATATTCACATTCTCCCATATTTGATGAAATGACCTCGCAAGGCTCTTCCAAGTGCGCACTGATCTTGCCCATATCGCCCTTTTCTCTAGAAACACTAAAACCTGGTGTTTTTATATTCATTATGACCCATTCCCTAAGGAAATTAATTGTTGCATTGTAGAGAAATTTTTTTCTTTTACTTCTTCAAAGTTAACTGTGTGTTCAGTTCTCATACCTAGCTTGGCACACACACTACCATTTCAAATCATTTTCTCTTAAAACTGTCCACACAGAGGAATCTCACCTAATTATTCTTACATAGTCTAAAAGACATAGTCTCTCTTATGCTTTTAAGCTCATTTTCTTTACCACACGATTTCCTTTTTTCGCCAAATGGCTACATCCAATTATTCTCTTGTTGGGTGTTTTAATTTCACACATTTTTGTGCACTGAGAAAGACCATAGATTGCACTACATTCACTGGCAAATCATCAAAAAGCATTTAAATGAAAGAAAATTTTTGTAAAAACATATCTTTTGTAGCAACATAAGCCTGAGATCGTTCTTGTTTTAAGCCACATAACTAGAGGAGAGGAGAAAGACAAGAGTCCATGATTTGATTTCTTTTTAATGACTTTTCATTTATATAGAATTTTCACAGCTCACAGAGCTCTTTCTTGTGAAATTTGTATAGTTTATACATTTCCTTATTTGAACCATGGAGAAACTGAGGCTTGGGGGTTAAGAGTTTTGTAAAATTCACAGAGAAAGTTAGAAACAAGACCAGATCTATAATTTAATCTCCCTTTGTCTCAATCCAGTATCCTTTTGGATATGTATTATTCACAACTACCATGCGAACTACAGAAATTTTAAGGGTCATGTTTTCGGCTACTAATTCTCACAGGAACTTTATAATACCATGTCATTCAACTTTCTCCATGCCTGGATATTGGCTATAAATGCTTGGATATTTTTTGTCTGTTTGTTTTCGTTTTAATACAGGAAGGTCCCAAGCATGGTAGATTATTTGCAAAGATGGCTACTATAACCTCTTATCCCTGTATGCTCATGACTTTGCCATTCTTCCTATAGAAAGAAATACAGTTGATTTCCTCTGCCCTTGAGTCTCGCTGACCTCGTGACTTGCTTTAAACAGGAGAATGCAGTGATGTGACCTAGTGAAACTTTCAAGTCCAGGCCTCAAGATGCTTCTTGGAACACAGTGATGCCACATGAGGAAGCCTGGCTGTTCTGCTTGAGACTAAAGGGCCATGGGAAAGGGGCCCAGCTGAAAGCCAACACCAAATGGCAGGTAAGTGAGTGAAGCCACTTTGGGCTATCCAGCCCCATTCGAACCTCTAGATAACTAAGTCACGTGAGTGACTCCAGATGATACAAGTAGAAGAACTGCTCAGCTAAGCTCCTCCCAAATTACTGACCCACAAAATGATGAGCAAATAAAAATAGATGTTGTTTTAACCCACTAAGTTTTGGCATGACTTGTTATGCAGCAATACATAAACTAACACACTAGCAGTGAGGGATTTGATGGCCCATTATTTTGTGGAAATAGTGGAGATTCCCTAAAGATCTGAAGCAACTTTAACGCCTCAGAAAATGATGAGTTTTCTTCCATTTTTAAAGAATGCTGTACTGATTCCCCAGGTTTGTTACAGAGTAATGATGTCAATAAATAAGTAGCATAATCTTATTATGTTAACTTCTCACAGAACTGCTTGAACTGTCCACAGGAGTGATTTCTGGTAGCCATCTTTTTGTTACTTGACTCTGTCCCAGTGGCTGTAATTGGTCAAGAATGGATACCTAGCCCAGGTTGGGCAATTAGTCTCTCTGTGGTGAATATGAAGTATGGAATAGGGACCCAGAGACTGGAAATCTTTGAAAACTGAGTCTGATTAACAGTAGTCTCTGGAAGGAAAGCTATCACTACTCTGAGGTCCCCAGAACCACACTGGTCCCCACCCTTCCTGAAAAGTAGTTGTCCAGCTCTTCATTAGACTCATGGGCCCTGTCTGCTCTTTTACAGCTTGGGGGCCAGAAGGAAGATAATCTTATTTTACAGTGGAATCAGGAAAGCTGGTCTCTTGAATTTCTACAGAGTTCTACCTACTGCACAGATCGGTGCTAACATCAGATAAAAGCAAGTCTCTGTCAATAATAATTTCACTAATGAAATCTCTCCCTGTTCCTACAGCCCTATGCTCTTATCACATGGACACCAACTCCATACTGCCAGGATCAGCCTTGGTGGTGGTGGTAGGAGGAAGAAAGTGATGATACCTATAATTGATTACTCAGGAAACTGGGTATTTGGTGGTTGGTGGCACGAAGTACAAGGTCTTTTTTTTTTTTTTAAAGATTTTATTTATTTATTTGACAGAGATAGAGACAGTCAGTGAGAGAGGGGACACAAGCAGGGGGAGTGGGAGAGGAAGAAGCAGGCTCCCAGCAGAGGAGCCTGACATGGGGCTCGATCCCGTAACGCCGGGATCACGCCCTGAGCCGAAGGCAGACGCTTAACCGCTGTGCCACCCAGGCGCCCCACGAAGTACAAGGTCTTATCCCCACTGCCTGCCAGGGCATCTTTGGCCATTACATCACCTTGTTCCCTGTGCTACCAAAAATCTATACTCCTCTACAAATTACTGTAATATCCTAATTTTAAGTTAAAGTTTGTTAAAAGAGCTGGAATCTCATATATTTACCACAATCAGGACCCCAAAGAAAGACTGCAAGTAACAACATCATTTTCTGTTATATCTGTATAGGGAAAGGTGAGTCTGCTGAAAGGCTCCCTGGGCATCTTGTTTTCAGTAAGAGCTCACAGAGTCACACGGCTAAATTCCACCCATTTCTTTCAGGACAAGTCTGGGACTGGATTCATTCTTTTACTGAAAAGAGAAAATGATCTTAGTAAATGTCCATCAAATGAGAGTTCTAGAACACCAAAGTGTCATGATAATTTTTGCAAAGGATGAATCAAAAATAAAAGTAAGTGTCCCCACTGCCAGAGGTCATTGTGCCTGGGCCGCTTTTTGGTTCTCTAAAAAACATGAATAAGGCATTTGAGTGAGTTTAAAACTAAGGAAGTTGGTGTCTTTTAGTAAACAAGTTCAGGTTGTGGCCTACAGATTGATAGTGCATATTTCCCTTTGGATAAGAGCAAATCCCCTGGTTTGGATTATACTAGAATCTCTTTCTCCACTTTCAGAGACCAAAGAGTTGAGTTTTCCACAGAAGTCATTGGTCTAAAGAAACAAATCAATTTATCCCAACTTCTTGTGAAACAAAGAGAGAAGAGGGGCAGAATTATACAAATGTAAAAATGGAAATGGCCTCCTAATCTCACTCCATACTTAAAGTTTTCAAGCAATTTCTTGAAACTGAATAAAAACTTGCATAGTTTTTAGTTTCAATAATCCAATCCAAGGGGCGCCTGAAGGTCTCAGTTGGCTAAGTGTTCGACTTTTGGTCTCAGCTGAGGTCTCAATCTCAGGGTTGTGAATTCAGGCCCCGTGTTGGGCTCCACTTACACTTAAAATATAAATAAATAAATAAATAAATAAATCCTTAAAAAGAACACACTACGGAGGTAAAAATCTCTATTCAAGTTAAAAAGCAAAATCAAACTAAAATCCCCAAACTAAAACTCTCCCTTTAGCTACACTCATTAAGATTAGAACCACGTCTTTGAAAGGAAGCAGTTGCGTACTGGTGTCAGACCCTGATGTAGATCATTTGTGGATACCTATGTGTACGTATCATGGGCAAAGAGTACACAGGCACCAAAAATATTCCAAGAAAGAGTGGATCTGGTCGGTGGTAACCGCCACTCTTTCAACAACTTAAGCTCATGACCTAGAAGTCATTTTTCATTCATTCATTCACTCCTTTACACTCACATCTTTGAGCACTCTTTCCTTCAGACACATTACTGAAGGCTACAATACACCAAGCCATGTGCTAAGCCCTGGGGATGAACAGAATTAGAACACAGCTCCTGTCCTCAAGAAGCTTACACTCTTATCTTGGAAACCTTCCAGTCTTTTCTCTCCGACCTCCAGTCATGAAAATTGATGTAGTGCTTTCTCTTTCCACCTCTTCTTTGTCTCTGCCACAATCATTACCTGGTGGCTGAATGATGAAAGTTGCTTTCTAGTTTGACTCTCTACCCCTAGCCTCTTCTCTCTCCACAAACTCTTTATACCACTGTCTCATTCCCCTTCCAAAAAGATGGCTCTGGTCCTGTCATACCCTTCCACAAATACTTTCAGTAGCTTCCCATTTTCCCCAGAAGAAAAAACAAAAGTTAAATTCCACAATTCTGCTATTACCATTGGGAATACCAATAATTGCTACCATTTCTTTGGGGCTTACTGTGTGGAGCCATTGCGCTAAGGACGTTACATGCATCATCTCATGTATTCCTCATGCCAACCCTTCAAGACAAGATTATCTTCATTTTACAAAAGAGAAAAATGATGCTAAGAGGTGATCAGTAACTTTCCCAAGGTCACACAGACAGAAAGGAGCAGAATGACTTCAGAGCCCACGCTCTTACCCACTGGACTGGACTGCCATTCTGCTCTTGTGTGAGTCTCGACCCTGTGCAAGCCTGCCTCTGGACCTTCACTCCTGCTGGGGCTCCCAAGTGATATGTCGACACTTCACTTTCTCCATGCCTTCCAAGTTTAAGCCAAATTTAAGTCCCCTCTTCCCTGTGGACTCTTCCTAGACCATGGGAGTAAGCATGGACCTCCTCATCCTCTGAGTTCCTACAGTGCTTACTTTTCCTACCACTCATTTGGCACTGAGAGATGTCCTGTACCATATTTTTATAGAAATATCTCATATGTCTCAGGCACAGCAATGAAAATCCCTTGAGAGCATGTAGTCCTCAAGATACTTAATAAATATTGTTGGTTTTGTGGTGTGATGCATTTAATTAGACACTCAATAAATTAATGTTGTGTGAGTAAATGAAGAGTTTAGGCATTAAAACAATGAGGG
Organism: Ailuropoda melanoleuca; assembly: GCF_002007445.2. Lineage (NCBI taxonomy): Eukaryota > Metazoa > Chordata > Mammalia > Carnivora > Ursidae > Ailuropoda > Ailuropoda melanoleuca. The sequence continues at coordinate 13,245,756 of NC_048233.1, forward strand.
AGGAGGGCGCCTGGGTGGCTTAGTCGGTTAAGCGTCTGCATTCAGCTCAGGTCATGATCCCAGTGTTCCGGGACTGAGTCCCACCCCAGGCTCCTTGCGCTGCAGGGAGTCTGCTTTTCCCTCTGCCCCTCCTCCCACTTGTTCTCTCAAATAAATAAATACAAATCTTTTAAAAAAATAAAACAATGAGGGAAGTCTGTCGCTAACTTTTGAATGATTATGATGCACATACCATTCTCTCACCATGATGGGTGAGGAAAGATCATATCAAAAGTGCTATATTTCTCTGTCCAGCATGCCATAAAGAACAGAACCCCCAGGGAGCTATAGGGGTTCAAAAAATCTTCTTAAGTAATCAGACCAAGGAACATTATGAAAATTCCTGCTCAGTTCAAATAAGATCCATGTGGAACTTTAGCCCCAGAGCCTTATCAAGCTCCAGGGTAAAAATGGTGTACTTCCCAAACATTTGGCAGGAACAGAGTCAGGGTAAAACTGGGTGGAATGGACACTGAGAATTCCCACCTACTCCTCAAACTGCAAGAGATGGTTTTAATTACTGCTCCAATCTAAACCACACAGAGGCCTCTAGGGACCTCAGAGCTCCACAGCACATGAGCCATGTCCTACCACAGACTCCCATCCCCACCCAGTACGTGGCAGGAAGTAATGACCACCTTACATGTCGCACCTGGAGAGACTGCCAACTGGATAGTAAACTCCAGTGGAAAAGCCTGGCTGGAGGCAAGAGGGGACCAATTGCCCTATACTGTTTTCATCTTTGCGAATTGGTGGCAGAGCAGGGTCCATGGCTTCACTTCTTTGCTAAGAATAAAATGGCGTGTGACTTGACAATGGAAAGAATCTGAGCCCTGCCTCCGATGCCTTAAAGTAAGCATGATGCTTTCTGAGGAACAAAAGAAACGGAGAAGCTTGAGGCATGTTGGATACACACTCTGAAAAGGAACTGATAATATGTGACATTTGCTAGTAGTCGTTTCCATTTTTAAAGTGGTTTTATAAATTTTCATATGACTTCGGCCTCTCCTCAGCCCTAGTTGATGGCTTGGGCAGCTGTGAGTACCCTCCATTTTATACGTGTGGTAAGAACAGCCCTCAGCCTTGCTAGAGATCCCCACCCCCAGCCCGAGTGACTGGCCGCACCCTGGCTAGAATCTTCCTTGCCTCTCGCACTTCCTCTAGAAGCAAGGCCCCTCTCAGCACAGGGTTCTTTCCCGAGAGGGAAGGAACTGGAATATAAAATTGCTTTGGTTTGATGTGGCCGGCTTTTTTTTGGTTTTTTTATTTTTTTGTTTTCGCTTCCATTCCTGTTTTGAATTCGTTCACTTTCTATCCCTGCCTTCCCACCTTCATGTATCCCCTCTCCCTCCCCATCCCACACTCTCTCTGAGCGAGTTTCAGATGCTGCTTCACTGGCTGCTTCGGCTGCAAACCGCCCTGCGTCACAGCCAATATTTGGAGCTCACGGATTACACAGCTGTGTCCTCAGACTGCCTGTTGTTTCTTCTCAGGGTTGGATGAATTATTATTATTATTATTATTATTACTACTGCTATTACTATTATTTAGTGGAGGAAAGGTGCTAGAGAGGGAGAGGGAAAGGGCTGAATAGTTGCAGAATTAACGGTAATTGGTGCTCACCTAATAACCCCATTAGTGGGACTGCAAATCATCCCATTTTAACGTTTCAGGTTTGTGATGGACAAGTTAGGGACATTTGGGGGGGGTAGCAAATACCCCAGGGTGAATGTTTGCAGTGTTACAGTATTTTTCGTTTACCTGCCTGGTCAATATCTTGACGTGCAATAATCAAAAAGATGATAAAGAGAGTTCGCAAGTCGCTCCCCTCGTCTACTGCCGAGCTATGAGTTGGGGGGCGTCAGAGGGGGCCAGGTGTGCTGGGGGCTGTCAGCCTGGCCTCCCCGCCTCGCACTGAGTTCACACGGGCACGCAAGGCCCAGAGGAGCCTGAAAAGGGAATAAGGGAAAGTCTGAAGGCTACATTGTCATTCTACTCAGAGGGAAAAGAACTCTGAAATTGTCAAAGGTAAGGTCCTACGCTGGTCCTCTCTTTCTTTTTCCCCCACAGCAAAACTGCTCAGGCAGCTCTCGCTATGACAAACACTTGCACTGAGCTTCTCAAGGGGAAACAGTGACGTGGGCCTCGCGTGCTTCACCAGTAATAAAGATTCTACCAGCTGCACTGAGCGTTGCTGTGGAATCCAACTATTGCTGTCAGGCTAATAAGAAAAAAGAGTCACTGTGGTGAACCAAGTAAATAAACATGCCTGGGAAACACTATGGCAGCAGATAACACTGAGAGAAAAAATGAGAATTGGTGCTATTTTTAGTGCTAGCTCTCTGATTATAATTGTGCTTGAAGAGCAACTCGCATGAAAAATATAAAGGCAAAGTTAATTTCAGATCCTGAGCTTGCTGCAGAGTTCTTAGATTATTCAAAATGCAATGTGATCTACAGTCATTTTTCAACTGTGTGACAAGGAAACTTGGAGCTCTCTAAGTAGCTGCTGGGAGGCTGGTGGACAAACGGAAGTTAAGGGAAGTCGATCACGGAAAATTCTTTTTATTTTAAAAAAAATCTTATTGTGAAAAAAATTCTTCTACAGTATACCCCACTCTCCCTCTCAAGCTAGCATTTATTGAAGACTCACAATGTGCCAGGTACTGTATTAAATTATCTCAATTAATTATCACATCAACCTGTGCGGTAGGTTCTGTCATTGTTCTCATCTTATGGAAGCCACATAGCTTGTAAAGATGGAGCTAGAATTTGAATCCCGTCTCTCTGACTCTAGAGCCAAATTCTTGTGCTGTTGTAGAGGAACACAGGACAGATCTCACACTTCCACTTTCTGTACTTTGATGGAAAGAAGGACTCGTGCCCTTCCACCTGCACGGACTGCATACACATCCGTCACCAAGAACAGGCCCCAGAGCTGCCCAAGAGAGGCAGAAAGCAAACAAAACAAAACCAGTGGCTACAGCCTTCCGAACACACCTCACGTACCTTGCCCTGCGGAACTATAGAGCTGAGGACCTTCTCCCATGCTGAATGAATCCCGGCCTGGAAACTCTGCCGAGCCTCACATCTCTTCCGTCTTCCCAGATCAGAATACTGAGAAGCAGACATTCAGGTCCAACATCTAACCACTGCCCTTGCCACTGTCCAAGGAAGCAGAAAGGCTCCGAGAGTGACTCTCACAGCTCTCCTCTCCTTCCTTCTCCTGCTTTTGAGCTACAAAGTGGCCACGTTCTGACTCATTAAATGTATGTATGAAAACACACAACTTTCATTCATATAAACTATGCCACAGGTGGAGCATGCAGGATCAATGAGGTGAGGAACGAATTTGCGCCACAATTTGCGATGATCTGGGTGCTAACAGACTCGCTGCATACGTGCATGGCCCTGTCTATGAATAGAGATCTGCTGTTAATCACTGTAGGTGCTCAGACTAAACAAAAAAAAAAAAAATGAGAATCAAATCCAACTGCAAGCATAGGACTAAGGGGAAAACACACCATGCTTGCTGACTGACTATAAAGTCCTGTGATATGGTGCTGCTGATCTCGTTTCCAACAGTCTGTGGAAACACTTTTTTTAGAGAGAGAACTTTCTAATTTTGTAATGGAAGTTAGTGGGACTATAGTTTTGCCTTTAAAGAAAAGTCTTATACAGATGATTAGACTGGAGTATATTTGTATCAGTGTAAGAGCTTTTCAGTTCCAAGTGACAGAAGATCTAACTCAAACCAGCTGAAGTACAAAGGGAATTTATTAGCTTATGTAACAGGCACAGAGCTGGCTTCCAGCACAGACTAATCCAAGGGCTCAAAGTCTGTCACCGGAGTCTGTTCTCTCTCCACACCTGAGTTCCGCTCTCCTTCACGTTGCTTTCATTGTCAGTGTTCAGTTGGTGGAAGAAATGATTGTCAGCCCCTCCTGTCCGTCCCTCTCCAGAGTTCAAGGGGAGTCTGAAGAATAAGTGTTCTGGGTTCTACTCTGACTGGCTTACCCTGTTTCCGGTGCTCATCCGGCATCACATTTCCGTGGTCAGGAGGACTGAGTGGACTCTTGGGCAAGGCCAAATCACATGCCCACCCTCCACAAGGGTTTAAGAGAGGAAGGGTGAGTCCTCACTGAAAATTCAAGGAATTACTTACAAACACAGGGGGAAAGGAGGCCTAAGATGGTCTCTAATGCATCTCTTGATTAAACAGAAGTACTTGTATTCACTTATTAAAGTTATTCAGTGCCAAGATATAAAACATCTAACTGTGAGTATGCAAGAATTTCCCCCTAATGTGACATTCTTAGACAAACCTAAAATATTACCACATGATTTAAAGCTCTTGGGTACTCGCTGGCATGAATACGCTTGCAAAAATTGCACAGATCTAAAAAAAAATTTTTTTTAATCACACAGGTCTAAAGTTAAAAATTAAAATCGATGACCAAGACCAAAGAATCGTATATTTCTTTTTTTTTAATTTTTTTAATGATTTTTTTATTATATTATGTTAATCACCATACAGTACATCCCCGGATTCCGATGTAAAGTTCAATGCTTCATTAGTTGCGTATAACACCCAGTGCACCATGCAATACGTGCCCTCCTTACTACCCATCACCAGTCTATCCCATTCCCCCACCCCCTCCCCTCTGAAGTCTTCAGTTTGTTTCTCATAGTCCATAGTCTCTCATGTTTCATTCCCCCTTCTAATTACCCCCCTTTTCTTTATCCTTTTCTTCCCCTACCAATCATCCTAGTTCTTATGTTCCATAGATGAGAGAAATCATATGATAATTGTCTTTCTCTGCTTGACTTATTTCACTTAGCATTATCTCCTCCAGTGCCGTCCATGTTGCAGCAAATGTTGAGAATTCATTCTTTCTGATAGCTGAGTAATATTCCATTGTATATATGGACCACAGCTTCTTAATCCAGTCATCTGTTGAAGGGCATCTCGGCTCCTTCCATGATTTGGCTATTGTGGACAATGCAGCTATGAACATTGGGGGGCGTATGGCCCTTCTCTTTACTACATGTATCTTTGGGGTAAACACCCAGTAGTGCAATGGTTGGGTCATAGGGTAGTTCAATTTTTAACTTTTTAAGGGACCTCCACACTGTTTTCCAGAGTGGCTGTACCAACTTGCATTCCCACCAACAATGTAGGAGGGATCCCCTTTCTCCACATCCTCTCCAACAATTGTTGTTTCTTGCCTTGTCTATCTTTGCCATTCTAACTGGCGTAAGGTGGTATCTCAGTGTGGTTTTGATTTGAATTTCCCTGATGGCTAATGATTTTGAACATTTTTTCATGTGTCTGTTAGCCATTTGTATGTCTTCATTGGAAAAGTGTCTGTTCATATCTTCTGCCCATTTTATGATTTGTTTATTTGTTTCTCGTGTATTGAGTTTGAGAAGTTCTTTGTAGATCTTGGATACCAGTCCTTTATCTGTGGTGTCCTTTGCAAATATATTCTCCCATTCCGTGGGCTGTCTCTTAGTTTTTTTGACTGTTTCCTTGGCTGTGCAGAAGCTCTTTATCCTGATAAAGTCCCATAAGTTCATTTTATCTTTTATTTCTCTTGCCTTTGGAGATGTGTCGTGAAAAAGGTTGCTCTGGCCGATGTCATAGAAGTTGTTGCCTATGTTCTCCTCTAGAATTTTGATGGATTCCTGTCTCACATTGAGGTCTTTCATCCATTTGGAGTTTATTTTTGTGTATGGTGTGAGAGAGTGGTCAAGTTTCATTCTTTTGCATGTAGCTGTCCAATTTTCCCAGCACCATTTATTGAAGAGACTGTCTTTTTTCCACCGGATGTTTTTTCCTGCTTTATCAAAGATTAGTTGCCCAAAGAGCCGAGGGTCCATTTCTGGGTTCTCTATTCTGTTCCATTGGTCGATGTGTCTGTTTTTGTGCCAGTACCATGCTGTCTTTGTGATCACAGCTTTGTAGTACAGCTCGAAATCCGGCATTGTGATGCCCCCAGCTTTGTTTTTCCTTTTCAACAGTTCCTTGGAGATTCGGGGCCTTTTCTGGTTCCATACAAATTTAAGGACTATTTGTTCCAGTTCTTTGAAAAATGTCCTCGGTATTTTGATCGGGATAGCATTGAAAGTGTAGATTGCTCTGGGTAGTATGGACATTTTAACTATGTTAATTCTTCCAATCCATGAGCATGGAATATTTTTCCATCTTTTTATGTCTTCCTCAATATCTTTCAAAAGTGATCTATAGTTTCTAGAATATAGGTCCTTTACGTCTCTGGTTAAGTTAATTCCGGTAACGTATGGTTTTTGGTGCTATTGTAAATGGGATGGATTCCCTAATTTCTCTTTCTTCAGTCTCGTTAAGGAATCGTATATTTCTATCTCCAGTTGGCTCTTAACTCATAAAATGTTATCCTAATAAATTTATATAAACTTTCTTTGCCCTTTTTCCATATTTCTGGTTTGCCTTCCTTTCACAAAGAGTGTGCCCGTGTGTCTTATCTCTTCCGTGTGCCCCTCCAGGTCCCCTCTTTACCCTTCTGCAACCTCATGTCTGCCCTGAGAAACTAACTTCTGCAGACTGCATTCACAGCCTCCTTTATCCTCCACATCCTGGTTGGGTTCAACCAGTGAGGAGACCTGGTGGGAGATCAGGAGAGAAAAGGAGAGTGGGGAGCAAACTGTGTCTCTCAACCAAAGGTCACAAGGCCCATCAAAGATGTCCTCCCTTCATGACTCTCCCTCTGAATTTTCCAGTAATGTTCCTCTTGCTCCCACAGGCCGGGGGCTGGAAAGGGAGGTCAGAGTTCCTGCACACCCATGTGGTTCCTCCCACACCTTTGTAAATAGTCCTTTTACTAAACTCTCCATCAGTGTTCCAAATTTGAGGGTGTCATCTATTCTCTACTGGGACCCTGATTAAGACAGTCTATAAAATTTTGTTGGAGAGGGGAGCAAAGAGAAAGGGTGACCAGGGACTACAGATCAAGAAGTAGACCTAATTATCTGATAAACAACAAAATACTACAAATGGTACCAACCAATTTCATGTTTGGGCTGGTTTACTTTTTCATTTCAATAGATCCTTTAAAAACCCCCACATCAGCGATGGAAACTACAATATTAATATCAATACTCACTGAAAGTTGTCCACTTCAGAGGGAGTTTTAGCACATACCTTAGCTATGTTTTTGGTGAACTGGAGAGGTGAAAGGAATGAAAGCAGTCCAAGAAAAACAGAAGACAATCCTTTTGAATTCTTTCCCTCTAAGTGCTTCTTTCAAAACAAGTACCATTCATAACTCCACACATTCATTCCCAGCTCAGAGGAACTAGCTATTTCTATCAGAATCACTGATGTCTTTCAGAACATTTGTTCCCTTTGCCAAAGTTCAGATGATTATGATGGCAAGAAGAGGAGCAGTGAGGGAAAGAGAAAGTTGTAGAGGGATGATAGGAGGGTGAACTAAAGTGACAGAATGAGAAGATGGGGAGTAAAAGACCATGCATGAGAGGTGAGCACTGAGAGAAACTGACCACAGAGGAGAGTGAGGCACTAAGAAGATGGAATAGACAAGAGAGAGGAGCAGGGGACCAGATGGTTGGGATCACTGGATATTATGCAAGGAATTTAATTTTGGGGGGAGGGTCCTGGCAAAGACTACATGGTCACTCAGTAACCACAGAACAATAACCTGGAAGCATTTAGCCTACATTCTACTGGAGAAAAAGGGCCACCGTCCGGTATGGTTCTGCAAACACACTCTAAGATGGGCTCATTTATCCATACTTGCCTGTTCTTTGTCAGATCAAAAGACATTTTCTGCTTATAAATAAAGGGAGTTGGACTCTCACCTTATATGATCTAGTGAACAACAAAAATGGGGTGGGGGGAAAATGAGATTGGCATTAAAACCCCCATGCCCTTAATTTGCATCAATTTTCCTATCAGGAAGGGGGAAACTGCTTGCTTAGAATGTGGAATAAGTTATGCTCTCTCTGGTCTATAAATCCCTGCTGTTGCTGCTGTTTGTTTGTTTGCTTTTAATTCCTTTTTAAAGACATTGGCAAGAGAACCAAAGAGTGAGAACATAGTCACTTCTTCCTGGCTATTGGCCCTTTCTCAAGTTTAGGAATTTTTTTTTTTTATCTGCCCCCATCCATGGCAGCTGCTTTCAGTTGCCCAATTGATTCTTCATTTTAATGAACAGTGTTACCCTTTTCCCATTCAGTTTAAGATAATTGTTGCCCAGGCAAATCATTATAATTAACTTCAATTTAAAAGTGAGAACCCACCTGCAACCATATGTTAAACCTGCCTTTGGATAAGGAAGTGAGTATTTTCACTTTGTATTAAAGCAAAAGTGTGAACTGGTAAGAGATTTTCAGTGGAGATGGTTAAAGAGATTTGCTTCTTTTTTTAAATGATTAATTACAACTCACCTGTCTCTGAAAGGAAATTACTTGACTCTTAGAAAAACATTTTCATTAAACAGAACTACCGTTGAGGAGGCTTCTATCAAGCAGGTCTGGTACTGATGCAGAGAAATAAAGTAATCGAGATAAGAAAAAAGGCGCTATCAATAGATACATGAAATGGAACTGAAACATACATAGAAGTTTCCTATAGAAAATATTTGGCATTGGTTGGCTCTCCAGCCTCCTTTCCACTTCCTAAAAGTGTTCTGAATTTTCTCCAAAAAAATCATTTTCTCATTCTCACCCAGAGTCTGCAAGAATTAGGCCCTCTCAAACCAAGGGCCGCTGTGACTAAAAGCCAATCAGACTTAAGCCAATCAGCATGTCCCACGCCCCTGGCAATAGTGATCTGATTAGGAATCACAGCCGATAAGATGTTACTGGAACTTCTGGGATGAAGAAAATTCCTTTCTACTTTGAGAGCCACTTAAAGAGACTTTTTTCTCCTAGAATAGCTAGTCTGATGATGAAAGATCTAGAACTGCGACAGCCATTTTGCAATCTGGAAGGAAAAGTGTCAGAGGGACCCCCAGGCATGAAGCTTTTGTCTCGGGAGGCAGAGCAATGTGGCATCATTTGAACCATCAGATCAAGGGAGTGTTACTGCCAGATTTTTCAGCCATGTGTACCCACTTTCACAGCTTTAGGTAATTTGAGTTTTCTGTCACTTGCAACCACAAGAATCCTGGAGGAGTGAATTCCGTAGCTGGATTGAGGCAAGGTCAGATGACCTCCCAGTCTGTGGTAAAAAACGTGGGGGGAAAAAAAAGCCAAAGCCTACATGATTGGGACAGTGTATTAAATTGGGGTTGCTGAGCCTACCCATCAGCTAAGTCATCAGGGAACTTGGCAAAAATACATGTAAAAACCTGATGATCAACGATTTTAAGAAATTACTTTTAAAAAAATAGGTGAATTGAGAAAGAGAACTAAGATAAACATAATTAACGAGCTACATCTAAAAGAGGAGGGAAAGAATGGTAGAACATATAGGCAAATTTCATTCTCTTAACCAAGTATCATTTATTGAGAGTCATTTAAGACCAAGAAACTGTGACAGAACTTGATAGACGTGATCACAAAGCTGTAGAAGACAAAGTCTATCCACTCAAGGGATTTTTTTAATCAGATAGGGAAGCTAAACATGTGTGCTTATAGTCAATTGCAACTCAGTACAAGGCAAGTGCTGAGAAATTATTTCCATAATTTTTAACAACTTACTAAGCATATTCACACTCATTATATCATTTGATTCTCACAACAGCCCTTTGAGATAGGCAGTTGCACTTCCCTATTTGGCATAGATAAAGAAACTGAGACTCAAAGTGTAAAAATAAATATCAATGAATGTCACTGTGGCATTATTTAAAAGAAAAGAAAACTAAAAACTGCCTAAATATCCATCAACAGTGGAGTAGCTAAATACATTATGTTTCTCCATACAAAGGAATGGTGGGCAGCTGTTAAAAATAAGGAGTCAATGGGGCGCCTGAGTGGCACAGCGGTTAAGCGTCTGCCTTCAGCTCAGGGTGTGATCCCAGCATTATGGGATCGAGCCCCACATCAGGCTCTTCCGCTATGAGCCTGCTTCTTACTCTCCCACTCCCCCTGCTTGTGTTCCCTCTCTTGCTGGCTGTCTGTACCTCTGTCAAATAAATAAATAAAATCTTTAAAAAAAAAAAATAAGGAGTCGAAATCCCTTTCTGGGTAGAATGGAGTAAGCACACTCCACCCTGTCTCCTACTGAGTTAAGATGACCAGATTTAACAAATGAAAATATAGAATATTCACTTACATTTGATTTCAGGTAAACAACAATTTTTTTAGTGTAATATTTGATAAAGCTATACTAAAAAGTGATGCAGGATGTCTTGTATTTTATGTGGCGAGCCTAGACTGAATGCAACTGAAAATCAAGCAAAATGCATAGAGAAGTTATCTGAAGACTCTGAAAAGTGAATGGTAGCAGGAAGATTGAGGAACAAGAACTTGAATAATGAACAATTTGGTGGTGAATTTCTGGGGTTTGTTTGTTTTCTTCCTCATCTCCCAGCCTGGACTGAAAAGCAACCCAAATCCCAGAGCGGTGGATCCAGTACAGAGAGCAAGAGCTCCAAGAGAGGCTCTCTCTTTCTTGTCTGAGGAGTGAGAAATGGGGCCCTCTATAGTACAGAAAGAATGGGGAAGATCCTCTGGTTTCCTCCCTCCCTTCCTTCCTTCCTCCTTTCTTCCCTTCTTTCTTTCTTGTCCTATTGAAGATCTCAAGAAATCCAAAGTCTCAAGCCAGCCGGGTGGTGGCTAGGCAGAGACAGCAGCAGTGGCCAGGCAGGCACCTAAAACTCTGAGGAGAATCCTTTCTCTCTGACAGGAGGAACTGCAATCTGTAGCATGTAGGGGGAAACTCCACTGTTTTTTCCTCTATTTATATCTTCCTACTGCTTAGATATAATGGTGGACCAAACTGCAGGAAGCGTGTCACGGGGTGGAGTGATCAAATACTCTGCTTTCTAGCCAAAGGACCAGAAAGAGGTACCTTTGGGTGCCAGAGAGTGCTGGGAGATTGAGAAGAGGCTCAAAAAAGGATCTCACATAATGATGAAGAAATCCTGGGCTCACCCTTGATATATGAAATGATCCAAAACAGTACACCAAAGCTTGAGAACTGAACTGTCAGGTAGACTACCACCAAGGATCCAGTTTGCCCACTGAGGGGTGCACATATAGGACAGATTTGTATAGCATTGCAAAGGCTTTGAAAATTGAGCTGAATTAGAAACACAGTCCACAGAAAGCAAGTAGGAATCTGCAGCCTAAACATAATTGGGTTGAATGCCTAATGTGGTAGCCGGCTTTCAAGATGGCCCCAATGACCCCATATCCTGGTATTCACACCCTTGTGTTGTTCAATCCCAAAATTGGTCTGTGTGAACAACAGAATATGGCAGAAGTGATTATTTTCCTCTTTTGAGGTTATAAATGCTATGGCTTTAATCTTGGGTTCACTCTGTCCTGGATCCCTCTGTCTGAGGGAAGCTATGTCATGAGCAACCCTATGGAGTGGCAAGAACTGAAATTTCCTGTCAACATCTACATAAGTGATCTTGGAAGTAGATCCTCAAGGCCCAATCAAGTCTCCAATGACTACAGACCAGGCTAACACTTTGACTGCACCATCATGACAGCCCCTGAAGCGCATCAACTCAACTAAGTCACTCTCAGATTTCTGACACCCAGAAATCACGTAATAATAAATGTTTTCCTGTTTTAGGCCACTGGGTTTGGAGCAATTTGCTATGAAGCAGTCTATAATGTGCCTACCACAACGAACAAGTAAAGGGGAGCCTGGGTGGTTCAGTCAGTTAAACATCCAACTCTTGATTTCGGCTCAGATCATGATCTCAGGGTCATGAGATCAAGCCCCACATCAGGCTCTGGGCTGGGCATGGAGCCTGCTTAAAATTCTCTTTCTCCCCCTCCCCCTGCCCCTCCCCACCTCTCTAAAAACAAACAAACAAACAAAAAACAAACAAAAATGCTACATTCTCCATAGTATTCAAACAAGACATAGATTCTTATAACATAACACTCAAATGATGCCATGTCAGTGATGCAATCCAAATTACTGGACACATGAAGAACTAAGAAAAATCTCAACAATTTGCGAAGAAAAAGACAATCAACAATAAGAAACAAACAACCCAATTTTAAAGTGTTGACAAGGATCTTAGATTTATACTTAAGTACTTCATTTTTTAATAAAACTATTAAAGTATATTTTTATTTCATTTTCCAATTGTTTATTGCTAGTATATAAAATGTTATTTTATATCGAACTTGTATCCTGTAATTTTGCTAAATTCACATGTTAGTTCTAAAAGCTGTTTGGTAGATTTCTTAAGATTTCCTATGTAGACACAATCATGCTGAGTAAAAGAATTCAGTCTCAAAATGCCTGCATGATTCCACTTACAAGACAGTCTGGAAAAGGTAAAATTATAGGGAGAGTTACAAGATGGGGAGAGGGTTTAACTACACATGGGCAAAGGGAGGGAATTTTTGGAGTGATGTAAACATTCTCTATTCTAAATATGATGTTAGTTATACAAATCAACATAGGTGTTAAGACTCATAGAACCATACACCAAAAAATTAAGTGCATGACTTATTTAAAATCAAAGTAATAAAAACTATTTTAATGAGAGAAGATGTATGTAATATATATTACTTTTAAAAAGTCACAGAGGGGTGCCTGGGTGGCTCAGTCCTTAAGTGTCTGCCTTCGGCTCAGGGCATGATCCCAGCGTTCTGGAATGGAACCCCGCATCGGGCTCCCTGCTCTGCTGGGAGCCCGCTTCTTCCTCTCCCACTCCCCCTGCTTGTGTTCCCTCTCTCGCTGGCTGTCTCTCTCTCTGTCCAAATAAATAAATAAAGTCTTTAAAAAAAAGTCACAGGGGCGCCTGGGTGGCACAGCGGTTAAGCGTCTGCCTTCGGCTCAGGGCGTGATCCCGGTGTTATGGGATCGAGCCCCACATCAGGCTCTTCTGCTATGAGCCTGCTTCTTCCTCTCCCACTCCCCCTGCTTGTGTTCCCTCTCTCGCTGGCTGTCTCTATCTCTGTCAAATAAATAAATAAAATCNAAATCTTTAAAAAAAAATAAATAAAAAATAAAAAAAATAAAAATAAAAAAAGTCACAGAAGTTGTTATATAGTAAGAATTCATTATTCTAGGGACAATATATGAATGCATATGCATGCATATCACATGTGTTTGCATGTATGTATTACATGAATATAGACATATTTTTCTATTTTCAATAAAAATGGATATAGAAATATCTTTAAGGGTCTGAAGCAAACTCTTAAGCAGGAATTGGGAAGGAGTCAGAAATTTTACTTACATAAATTAAATTTTTAAGTGATATTTGTTACAACAAACTTGTATAAATTTGTAACATTGCTTAAATTAACATTTGTGTGATGAGAGAAACTGAGGCTCAGATAAATTGAATGTCTTGTTCAAGGTCCTGAAGTGACAGAATCAAAAGGATTCTAACATATGTCTAATATTATTTTCAATAAGTGAAAACAATGAATTCTAAAGAAAGAAAGGGGAGGGAGACTGGGTGTTTGTGAAAGACTCTATGGAGGAAGAGGCATTTGGGGTCACTCCTTGAAGGATAAAAAAAATTTCAAAGGTGGAGATAATGGAAAATCACTTTTGATAAAGAGAAGATCTTGAGTATAAGAGCAGAAGCAGAAAAAAAATGAAGCTTGTTTAGAATGTTCCTGGTTAATTAGATCGATTATGTAGGTATACATATGGTATTAGTATAAAAGATGCAGAATGTTACAGGGCATAAAACTTTGAAAGGACTGTGCGGGGTTTGGTAATTAGAATACATTTATAGCCTTTAGTGAAATTTCAGGGGAAAGAAGCCAGAATGTAAGACGTTAAAGATGAGTGAGTAATATATAAGTAAGACACAGGAATATGTTTGGAATGAGAAAGAAAATGACAGAAGAGTAAAGAGAAAATGCCATCAGTGAAAGAATTTGAGGCAGGATAAGCTTTATGATAAAGGACAATAGGCATTTATAAGACAGTCTGGAAAAGGCAAAATTATAGGAATAGTTACAAGGTGGGGAGAGGGTTTAACTACAAATGGGCAAAGAGAGGGAATTTTTGGAGTGATGTAGATGCTCTCTATTTCTCCCATTGAAATGTGGGGCCTATGGTCCTTCTCCCTTTGAGTATGGGAGAGATTTATGACTGTTTCAACTAATAGTGTGTATCACGTATGAATGCTAAGATGGAGGTTAAGATAAGAGGAAATGCAGCTTCCATCTTGCTCACTGGAATACTCATAGTCAGAGCTTCAGATCACCTCTGTTCAAGGAGTCTGACAATTTTGAGTCCACCGTGCTATGAGAAAGCCAAGCCAAACGGAGACACCACCCCAGTGGGAACACCAGCTGGCAGTATTTGTGTTTGATCTTCCTACACCGTACATCAAACATGTAAGTAAATGAGTCTTCCAATGACCCCACTCTCTGTCCTCTCAGTCTTCTCAGATGAGACCCCCAGCTACCATGGAGCAGTGATAAATCACATTGATTGTGATTGTGGCCAAATTCCCGACTAACAGGTAATAAGATGGCTGTTGTTTTACAAACTTTGTAGTGGTTCGTTATGCACAATAACCAGAAGAGATGACCTCCAGTTAGTGGAAAGCCACTGTCATATGTTTCATGGGCTATGGTGCAGGTTGAGGGAGGTGGTAGTAAATGATGAATCCTGGCCTCAAGAAGTTTATAATCAGGAGGCAAAATAAGATATGTACATAACCACCCAACCACACATAACCATATATTACCACCAAGAAGGTAGAAAGTTGGTAACGCTGCTAGTGACAATTTTTTCAAAAGGTTTGCTGCAGAGAGTAAAAATGGACAGGGAGGAACTAGAGTTTTGAGGAGTTAAAGTGCTTGAAATTACTAAAGCGAATGCTTTAGGAAGGCAACAACACATGCCTACAAAGACTGTTCAGCAGCAATGAGGACCCAGCCAGATTTAATAGCATGGATTGGAAAGGGTCATATCAGCCCAGCTGGATCATGTCGTCTAGCTATATTTAATAGTTCAAAGGAAAAAGTTGAAAATTCAACAGTGGGAAAGATCTGGTTTTGATCTGGCATGACAATTACTTGCACATTCTTTAATTCATTTAGCAAACATTTCTTGAACATCAACGATATGCCAGACCCAATGTACAAAAGAATAAAAAGTATGTGTGGTGGGGGGTGGTATAACTGAATGTAGAAGTATACTAAAATAGGGAGGCTTTGAGGAAACTTGAGAATTTTTTTCCAGTGGGAATGAGATAGGCCTGCCTTTTAGTATTTATATTAAAATGAGCACAAATATCAGAAGGAAGAGCAAGTAAGCTTCAGATAAATTAAGAGTCCCTGCATTCTTGAGATTGTATAATTACGTAGGATCTGAAATGAGATCTGAGGGATGGTGAGGGTTGCAAAGAGGTCATAACTAAACAATACCTGAAGTTTGTTCTATCAAATTTTAACTTCTCTTGGTCTGACTTAATCTCTCCCGAGATTTAATATCTAGTTAGTTTGAGAATGGACAATGGCTAGCTGTGATTTCAAGAATAGGTAGTTATTCCCCCAAAAATGTATTTCAAACTTTGACTGGATTTATTTGCAGGGAAGCTTATGTTTAGCTCCATTAAAGGCCAATGTTTCACATGTTTGGAGTTTAAAACAATCTTTGGTGCTCTGAAAGCTGAGAAGTGTCCTGACATTATCCTTCTCAACAGTGATTGAACAATAATTTCAGCTGCTTTGGGATGCTCATTTTCAGAACTTCCCAATGTATAATAATAATCTTTGGTCCATATTTTTTAATATATTAACTAAAGACAAATGATGTTCTTTAGCCATGGGTCTATGAGTTGTTTCAGGGTAGGATGCACCAGCCTATCAGCATTGTTTATTAATTATAATTGAATTTATTATTCACACTTGTTTTTAGTGGAGCCAGGTAGATTTGACAGTTAAGTTTGATCACATAAATGTTATGTTCCTATGTGATCAGCTCACTACAAGAGACTTGGATCAAGAGCAGTCTTTGGACTTCCTGGTAATGACGTGCTTTGCATACAAGATGGTGGTGGTTTGAGACCTAGAGCCAAGCATGCCTTCTTCCATCCAGCAATGGGTAAACAAAGAAGCCTACACAACAAATCTCCAGACACTTGAAGTATGTATCTTTCTTTTTAATACTGTTGTACTGAATTCTTTGCCTGTAATAAAACTGCTCCTTGAGTATAAATGATTTGAGTCCTGTGAGTCTTTTCAGCAATCAGTATTGAAACTCATAAAGTGATTAATGAACAGAGCAAGGGGGATAGGAAGGCATGAAGAAGATCTCTAAGGGGAAAACTCATCTGTTTATTCAGCCTTTATTGAATGTTTATGGTTCCAAAAATCTCACTAGGCAACTGGCAGACAAAAATGACTCAAGCATGACCTTTGATCATAAGACGTTCACATTGTGAAGAAAAATATAGACATTCAAGCAAAAAATCAAAACCAATTGTAATAACTGCTGAAATAGGAGAGTACAAAAGCAACAAGAGAAAGAGTAAATCTTTTTGAGAGTTTGTTAGGGCTTTGTATTTAAGTGTAATCATAACGAATGGTCATGAATTATCAAAAAGTAAAAAGAGAGAGAGAGAGAGAGAGAAAGGCAAAGGAGAATACATTCAAAGAAATAGAGGTATGATATTGTTTATAAATTTTCATCAATAGAGATCTATTTCAGTAAACTATAGTAATGTTTATGCAAGTGAATACTGTATAGTCATTAAAAATAATAAGAAAATTCTCTATATGCTAATAAAGAAATATATCCACAACAATGTAGAATACATCTCTATACTTTTAATCCTAGAAGAAGATTATGTCCAAGACATAAGTCTTGGTTTTTATAATCAAAACAATGAGGCAGAGAAATATTTGAAGAAACATTAGTGGCAATTTTCCAAAAGAGATTGAAGACATTAAGCCACAAATTAAGAAGTCTTATGAATACCAAGCAAAATAATATAAAGAAAACCACACTCAGAGGTATAACAATAAAATTGATAAAAGCAAAAACAAACAAAAAAATAAAGAAAAACCCTAAAAGCACCCAAAGAAATAAGACTACCTTCAAAGAAGTAACAATTTGACTTTTGCATAATATCCCAACAGGGATAATAAGAGCCAGAAGATAATGGAGTTACATCTTGAAAGTGTTGAAAGAAATAAACAATATCTTCAAAGTGTTGCAAGAAATAACATCCAAAAATTATATAGCCAGGAAACTTATCAAAACTTTAAATGCAATAAACTCATTAATAATGACTCAGAAATAGTAAAATGTAACCAAGCTAATAGAGGGAAGGAGGCAGAATAGTAAAAGTATTCAATACAAAATAAGTCAAGAAAGGAAAGAAAAAGGAATACAGGATAGGCGAAATAAATAGAAAAGAAGTAGTAAAATGGAATATTAAAACATAACATATACCCATCATTAAATTAAATGTAAATGGCTTAAATGTTTTAATTTTTCCAAAAGTACATTTTTTAGGATGGGTTTAAAAATGGCAACCATATACTACTTATAATATACTACTTATAACGGTATACTATTTTTAGTGTAAAATACAAGGTCATGTGTTAGCTAGCCACAAAAAATATCCCCCCCCCCGCCATGATTCCCAACTCCCAGTTTTCATGCCCTTTTGTAGTCCCCTCCTCTCAAATCTGGGGTAGATTTGTGGCCTGCATTGGACCAAGAAAATGTAATGTAAATGACGCTGTGTGACTTTCAAGGGTAGGTCAAAAGAAACCTGTATCATTCACCTTAATTTCTTGGAAAATGTGCTCTGAGGAAAGATAGTCACCAGGTAATAAGTACAAATACTCTAAAATTACCATGCTTTCCTAGGGCAAAAAGAAAAAAAGAGAAGGAGCAAAAGAGACAAACCAAGAAACAGACTCTAAACTATAGAGAACAAACTGATTGTTACCAGAGGGGAGGTGGGTGGGAGGGGATGGGTCAAATAGGTGAAGGGAATTAAGAGTACACCTATCATGATGAGCACTGAGTAATATGTGAAATTGTTGAATCACTATATTGTACAGCTGAAATTAATGTAACACTGTATATGAAATATACTAGAATTAAAATAAAAAACTTAATTTAAAAAATCACCATGCTTTCAGAAATACAGATTGAAAGGAATTGTACCCAAGTAATGTACCCAGTAAACCTAACCTACACCTGAACATAATTTAGATGATGAAATCCTGGATTTTAAGATGGAGCCTAATGCAACAATGGAATGAAAAATGTGGGGGGTCCTGGTGGAGAAGTGCATGTGGGACAGATAGGAACCATTGCAGGCCCGGAATATATTGCGGTAACTAGGTCTTCAAAAATAGCTTTTGAGTGAATCATACCTCTCAGTATTTACCCGCCTGTGTAGCCCCTTCCTCCTTAAATCTGAGCCAGCCCTCTAATTCACTTTGGACTAACAGAATATGGCAAAGTGGTGTTATGTGACCTCCACAGCCTTATCACAAGAAGCCTGTGGCTTTTGCCTTAGTCTCTTCAAAGATGCACCCTAGCCAGTCACAACCGGCCAAATCAAGCCCTTGCAAATTCCAGCTACCATACAACTACAACTGCAGGACGGAACCCCTTCCCAAACGAGAGCTGTTGAGCTGTGCTTTTGTTGTTGTTGTTGTTTTTAAGATTTTTTTAATTTATTTATTCGACAGAGATAGAGACAGCCAGCGAGAGAGGGAACACAAGCAGGGGAGTGGGAGAGGAAGAAGGCAGGCATAGCGGAGGAGCCTGATGTGGGGCTCGATCCCATAACACCGGGATCACGCCCTGAGCCAAAGGCAGACGTTTAAAGGCTATGCCACCCAGGCGCCCCTAAGCCACTACATTTTGGAACGTTCTGTCATGCATCAATAGATAACTGAAACAGGATTAAAAGACTTAAAATAAAGGGATGAAAAATAAATACTAGACAAACACTAAAAGAAAGCTGTTGTAACTAGATTAATAAAAAACACAGTTGACAAAATGTAAACAGCATTATCACAGATTGAGGCAAATTTCACAATGATAAAAGATTTAATTCGCTAGGAAGATAAAAAAATTTAAAATGTGTATATACCTGATAACAAATCCTCAAAATATATAGAGCTAAAAAAGTGATAAAACTCTAAGGAGGAACAGACAAACCCACAATGACATTGGGCAATTGTAATGATCTCTTTCACTTGCTGGTAGATTAAGCAGAGGAAATAAATCATTAAGGAAAGAAGATTTGAACAATAAAACTAACAAATATGAATACTAGATATATATAGGACACTGCACTCAACAACTATAGAATACATATGCCTTTTAACTGTGCATAAAACATTTGTAAAAAATAGATTATAAACTGGGCCAGAAAAGAAATAACAAATTTCAAAAAAATGAAACCAATTGTCATATGGTTTCACTCATATGTGGAATATAAGAAATAGCACAGAGGACCCTAGGGGAAGGAAGGGAAAACTGAATGGGAAGAAATCAGAGAAGGAGACAAACCATGAGAGACTCTTGGCTCTGGGAAACAAACTGAGGGTTGTGGAAGGGGAGGTGGGCAGGGGATGGGGAAACTGGGTGATGGGCATTAAGGAGGGCACAGGATATGATGAGCACTGGGTGTCATACGCAACTGATGACTCATTGAACGCTACATCTGAAACTAAGGATGTACTATATGTTGGCTAATTCAATTTAAATTAAAAAAAAAGAATGATATTGTATAAAATATGTCTAGTACCACAGGCAATTAAGCTAAAAATTAGCAAAAGAAAGATACCTAAAGACTGTATCTTTGGAAATTAGGAAATACACTATAAGTAAGATATGTGTTTTTAAAAATACCATGATAGAAAATGTTTGAACTAAATAACAATTAAAATATTTCACTTTGAAACTTGTAAGATGCAGTTAAACCATGTTTTAAGAGATAGTCACAGCTTTAAATGTATATAAAAAAGGAAAAATACTGACAATCAATTAAGCATTTTAAGAATTAGCATTTCTGAGGTGACATGACCAAAATGGCAAGGTAGTAGACCCTAGCTTAAAGGAGAACAATAGACAGCTATCCATGAACAAAAATAGCTCTGGGGGGCGCCTGGGCGGCACAGCGGTTAAGCGTCTGCCTTCGGCTCAGGGCGTGATCCCGGCGTTGTGGGATCGAGCCCCACATCAGGCTCTTCTGCTATGAGCCTGCTTCTTCCTCTCCCACTCCCCCTGCTTGTGTTCCCTCTCTCGCTGGCTGTCTCTATCTCTGTCGAATAAATAAATAAAATCTTTTAAAAATAAAAATAAAAAAAGATTTAAAAAAAATAGCTCTGAGAGAGCTCCCGAGTCCATTTAAGAAATTTTAACAACATAATGGAACAAATAACCTGAGATTAACTACAAAAAAAGAGAAGGAACGCAGCTCCATTTTGCCTGAATCATTCCATCCCCCAAGCAGGCATCTCTCGGTGAGTGCCAAGAGGGAACTTCCCAGTTAGAAAGTCCTCCCTTCGCCGGGAAAGAGAGTGGGTGAGCAAGCAGCTTCTCCAGACTTTCAGAGTACCGCCCAAACGTCGCGCTTTTTTACCCCATCAGACCAGCAATGTGGAGCTGTTGAGAGACAACTAGAAATGAAGAAGAAAAGCAGGATCAATAGCAACCTAGCAGTGGGGGCAATTGTGGTTCATAGCAACCCGCAGTCCAGACAAGCCTAACAGCTTTCACGGCTGAAGAAGGAACCAACGGCCAGCAGAGCTGCCACCTTCTTACCCACTGTAGATTTCACCAGCTTTTGCCCGCAAGTCTTCACATTCACTGAAGCCAACCACCGGAGTCCCTCCCACTCTTCACACCCCTGTCCCCACTGGAGCCCACGAACCACACTGGCAGCCAGCTCAGGCCTCTCTGGCTGTATGAGGGTACGGCGCCAGCCTGCAGCCCTGTGGCTGACCCGCACCACGATGCGTGCACTCAGGGCCAACCCCTCCAGCTGTGCAATTGCATGCTGCAAGCCCACCACCCATTACCAGCCTCCCCTGCAGTGTGCCTGCCTGGGAGGGGATTGGGTAGCCACAGGAAAGCATGCCGACAGTCACAGCTGCGTGGGGGCCTGAAACAGGCCTTGTCGTCACCCGCCTGCACTATCATGCTCACCTGTAGCGCCCCCTGCAGCTGTGCATCCGCATGCCACTAGCCTGACTCCCATCACCAGGCTCCACTGCAGTGTGCGTGAATGGGAAACAAGAGAGCACACCCACAGCCAGGGCCCCTGAAGAAACCAGAGCCAGTAGTTGGCCCTGGCCCTTGCTACCTGCTCCGGCCCTGGCCCTTATGTGTTTACTGTCACTAATTAGGCACCTGCAGCTGTCATTAATTAGGCCCTCGCAGTAACATGTGTACACCACCAGTCACCACCACTGCCTGCACTGGTCCCTAGCTACCTGGAGACATCGCTGAGGACCACAACAGCCCTTACAGCTGCTGAAGACCTCTCACAGTGCTTGCCAGGGACCATACATGATACTGTGGACCTCAGCAGTCTGAGTTGAAGAGACCTCATGCCCCCCAATGACAGTGCTACCACATGCCCCACACTTGGTGCTGTGCACAACTAAACCCAGGATCACAACACTCTCCAGCATGCCTCCACCCACGGGGACAGTCTTCCCTTACCAAAGCCAGGCTGTAAAGTCTAGAGGAGGTGACTGTTGCTTCAAACGCAGCTACACACGGCTACAAAATCACAGAGTCAGGGAAACGTGACTGCATCACAGGAATGCAGTAAACCTCCAGTAAGTGGCCCCGAAGAAACTGAGATCCAGGAATTGCCCAACAAATAATTAAAAATAACTGATCTGAAAATCTCAGAGCTACAGGATAACACAGATAAACAATTTAATGAAATCAGGAGAGCAATAAAAGAACAAAATGAGAAATTAGACAAGAGACAGAAAACAGAAAAGAACAAAATAGAAATTTTGGAGCTGAAGGATCCAATGACTGAAATGAAGAATTTATTTTTTGTGTGTGAATCTTTTTATTTAAATTCAATTAGCCACCATATAGAACATCATTTGTTTCAGATGTAGAGTTCAATGATTCACCAGTTGCATATAACACCCAGTGCTCATCACATCCCATGCCCTCCTTAACACCTGGCATCCAGTTACCCCATAACCCCACCCACCTCCTCTCCAGCAGCCCTGTTTTTTTCCCAGAGTTAAGAGTCTCTCATAGTTTGTCTCCCTTTCTGATTTCTTCCCATTTCGTTTTTCCCTCCCTTCCCTTATGATCCTTTGTGCTGTTTCTTATATTCCTCATATGCATGAAACCATATGATAATGTCTTTCTGTGACTGACTTATTATGCTCAGCATAATATCCTCCACTTCCATCCATGTCAATGTAAATGGTAGGATGAAATGAAGAATTTAATATGGAATATCAACTGAAGATTCCCCAAGCAGAAGAAAGAATCAGTGACCTAGAAGACAGATCAATTGAAATTAATCAGAGAAGGGGGGAAAAAGAGGGGGGAAATGAGGAAAGCCTCCAAGATTTATGGAATACCATTAATAAAAATAATGTATGCATCATTGGATTCCCAGAAGGAAAAGAAAGGGAGAAAGGGATAGTAAACTTATTTAAAGAAATAATGACTGAGAATTTCCCAATTCTAGGGAGAGATTTAGATACTCAAGTTCATGAAGCTAAAAAGTAACCCCAAAATTGCAATCCATAAAGAATCTTCTCCAAGACAAATTATAATAAAATATGTCTAAAATAAAAAAACAAAGAGAAACATTTTTTTTAAAGATATTATTTATTTGTTCGACAGAGATAGAGACAGCCAGCGAGAGAGGGAACACAAGCAGGGAGAGTGGGAGAGGAAGAAGCAGGTTCATAGCAGAAGAGCCTGATGTGGGGCTCGATCCCATAACGCTGGAATCATGCCCTGAGCCGAAGGCAGATGCTTAACCCCTGTGCCACCCAGGCGCCCCCAAAGAGAAACATTTTTAAACAGCAAGAGAAAATGATTTCTCACACACAAGGGAGCCCTCTGAAAAATTCAGAATGCTGAAAGGAAAAAACTGCCAATGAAGAATGCTTGACCCAGCAAAGTTGTCCTTCAAGAATGAAGGCAAGATGAAGACTTTCTCTAACAGACAAAAACTGAAGAAATTCATCACCGCTAAACCTGCCTTACAAGAAATGCTGAAAGGAGTTCCTTAAGCTGAAACAATGAAACAAAACTATGTTAACTACTTAAAGAGAGAGGGAGAGAATCAAATAAACAAAATCCAAAGTTAAAGACATTACGTCTGAAGGGGCACCTGGGTGGCACAGCGGTTAAGCGTCTGCCTTCGGCTCAGGGCGTTCCCGGCGTTATGAGATCGAGGCCCACATCAGGCTCCTCTGCTAGGGCCTGCTTCCTCCTCTCCCACTTCCCCTGCTTGTATTCCCTCTCTCGCTGGCTGTCTCTCTCTCTCTGAGAAATAAATAAATAAAATCTTTAAAAAAAAAATACATTACGTCTGATAGCACAGTTAATATAAAGGATTACAAAAGACTACTAAGAGTAATTACATGACAACAAATTGGATAATCTAGAAGAAAATCAACAAATTACTAGAAATATACAAACTACCAAGATTGAATTATGAAGAAATAGAAAATCCGAACAGACCAATAATGAGTAAGGAGATTAAGTTAGTAATCAAAAACCTCCCAATGCAAAAAGGTCCAACACCAGATGGTTTCTCTGGTGAATTCCACCAAACATTTAAAGAATAATTAATGCCAAACCTCAAACTCTTCCAAAAAATTGAAACGGAGGGAACATTCCCAAATTCATTTTTTTTTAAAGATTTTATTTATTTGACAGAGAGAGAGACAGCCAGCAAGAGAGGGAACACAAGCAGGGGGAGTGGGAGAGGAAGAAGCAGGCTCCCAGTGGAGCAGGGAGCCCAATGTGGGGCTCAGTCCCAGGACCCTGGGATCACGCCCTGAGCTGAAGGCAGACGCTCAATGACTGAGCCACCCAGGCACCGCCAAACTCATTCTACAAGGCTGGCATTATCCTGATATCAAAGCCAGATAATGAAACTATGAGAAAAGAAAACTATAGACCAATATCCCTGATGAATATAGATGCAAAAATTCTCATAAAAATATTAGCAAACCAAATTAACAACACATTAATAGAATCATACACAATTATCAAATGGAATTTATCCCTGGGATACAAGGATGGTTGAACATATGGAAAACAATTAATCTGATACACCATAGTAATAAAATGAAAGATAATAATCATACAGTTATCTTAGATACAAAAAAGGTATTTGACAAAAAAAATTCTTTCACAATAAAAATGCCCAATAAATTGGGTATAGAAGAAAGTAACCTCAACACAATAAAGGCCATATATCACAAACCCATAGCCAACATCATACAGAATAACAAAAGATTGAAAGCTTTTCCTCTAAGATCAGGAACAAGACAAGGGTGCCCATTCTCACCATTCCCATTCAACATAGTACTAAAAGCCTTAGCCAGAGCAATATGCAAGAAAAATAAATAAAAGGCAACCCAAATAAGAAAGAAAGAAGTAAAATCGTTTTTGTTTGCTGATGATATTATCTTACATATAAAAAATCCTAAAGACTCAACTAAAAACTTGTTAGAATAAACTAATTCAGTGTGGTTGCAGGATACAAAATGAACATAACAGAAATCGGTTGTGTTTCTATAAACTAACAACATCTAAAAAAGAAATAAAGAAAACAACCCCATTAACAATAGCATCAAAACAACAAAATATCGGGGTGCTTGGGTGGCTCAATTGGGTAAGGGTCTGCCTTCAGCTCAGGTCATGATCTCAGGGTCCTGGGATCAAGCCACATGTCAGGCTCCCTGCTCAGCAGGGAGTCTACTTCTCCCTCTCCCTCTGCCCCTCTCCCCACTTGTGTTCCAGGCCCCTCTCCTTTGCTCTCAAATAAATAAAATCTCTAAAACACACACACACACACACACACACACACACACACACACACGCACACAAATACTTAGGGAAGAATAAGACCAAGGAGGTAAAAGACCTGTACACTGAAAACTATAAGATTTTGATTAAAGAAATTGAAGACGACACAAATAGAAAGATAACCCATATTCATGGATCAGAAGAATTAAAATCGTTTCTTTTTTTTTAAAGATTTTATTTATTTATTTGACAGAGAAAGACAGCCAGCGAGAGAGGGAACACAAGCAGGGGGAGTGGGAGAGGAAGAAGCAGGCTCTTAGAGGAGGAGCCTGATGTGGGGCTCAATCCCAGAACACTGGGATCATGCCCTGAGCCAAAGGCAGACGCTTAATGACTGCGCCACCCAGGCACCACCTGAAGAATTAATATTGTTAAAATGTGCATTCTACTCAAAGCCATGTATACATTTAATGCATTGCCTACGAAAATTCCAATGTCATTTTTCACAGAAATAGAAAAATTACACTAAAATTTGTATGGAATCATCAAAGATTCTGAATAGCCAAAGCAATCCTAAGAAAGAATAAAGCTGGACACATCACATATCCTGTTTTCAAACTATATTGCAAAGCTATAATAATCAAAACAGTATGGTACTGGTGTAAAAAGTTAAAATGGATTAAAGGCTTAAACATAAGAATGAAACCAGAAAACTTCTAGAAGAAAACACAGGAGAAAAGCTCCTTGGCACTGGTCTTGGCAGTGACTTTCTGGATATGACACCAAGAGCACAAGCAACAAAAGCAAAAATAAATAACTGAAGCTACGTCAAACTGAAAATCTTCTATACAGCAAAATAAACAATTAAGAAAATGAAAAGGCAACCTATGGAATGACAGAAAATATGCAAATCATAAATCTGATAAGAACTAAATATCCAAAATATATAAAGAACTCACACAACTCAGGAGCAAAAAACCCCAAAAATCCAATTTAAAAATGAGCAGAGGGGCATCTGGGTGGCTCAGTTGGTTAAGCATCTGATTTTTGCTCAGGTCATGCTCTCGGGGTCCTGGGATTGAGCCCCAAGTGGGGCTCCCTGCTCTTATAGCTTCTAGTTTTAAGATGAATAAGTTCTGGGGATCTAATGTATAGCATGATGATTACAGTTAATTATACAGTTGTTGAACTGTATTGAACAACATGAATTTGAACTGCATGGATCCACTTATATGTGGAGGTTTTTTGATAAGTACAGTACTGTAAATGTATTTTCCTTATAATTTTCTTAATAACATTTTATTTTCTCTAGCTTACTTTATTATGAGAATGCAGTATATATTTTGTATAAAATATGTTAATCTACTATGTAATCAATAAGGTTTCTGGTCAACAATAGGCCATTAGTACTTAAATTTTGGGGAGCCAAAAGTTGTATGTAGATTTTCTGTTGCACAAGGGGTCAGCGCCCTAATCCCCCATCGTTCAAGAGTCAACTGAACTGTATTATAAACTTGTAATTTGTTATGAGAATAGATCTTAAATGTTTTCACCACAAAAACAAAATGGTAATTATGTGACCTTAGGGAGGTTTAGCCAGTGCTATGCTAGTAATCATTTTGCAACATGTAAGTGTATCAAATCAATACAATGTACACCTTAAACTTACACGTTATATGTCAGTTATATCTCAATAAAACTAGAAAAAATAAAATAAAACTAAAGCATTTCTAAAAGATATTTTTAAAAGTCTAAATAAATGGAACAACATTCCATGTTCATAGACCTGAAAATACAAAATTATAAAGATATCAACTCTCTCCAAACTGATTTACAGATTCAAAGAAATACTAATAGGGCACCTGGATGTCTAAGTAGGTTAAGCAGTCAACTCTTGGTTTCAGCTCAGGTCATGATCTCAGGGTCATGAGATCAAGTCCTCTGTGCTCAGCAGGGAGTCTGCTTCTCTCCTTCTCCTGATCCCTCTGCTCCGCCCCTGACTCCCTCTCTTTCTCTCAAATAAATAAATCTTAAAACAACAACAACAACAACAGTAAAAACCCTAACTGGTAGTGGCGCGTGTGTGTGTGTGTGTGTGTGTGTGTGTGTGTGTGTGTTAGTGGGGGAGGGGGAGTTAGAAAGCCAATTTTAAGACTTCCATAGAAATGCAAATTGCTAAGAATAACCAAGATGTTCTTCAAGAAGAATCGGGTTGTAGAACTTTCTCCGCTAGATATCAAGACTTTACAAATCTGCTATAATTAGTAGTGTAAATATTAGGGCAGGGATAGAAAAAAATAGACCAAAAGAAAAAAATGCAAAAAACATAAATGGATCCATACCTATACAAGCACTTTTTTTAAGACAAAGGTAGTACTGCTGAGCACTGAGGACAGGACAGTTTTCAAAAACTGCAGTAGAATAACTGAATATCTATATATAAAACAATTAAATCTGGGGCGCCTGGGTGGCTCAGTCGTTAAGCGTCTGCCTTCGGCTCAGGGCGTGATCCCGGCGTTCTGGGATCGAGCCCCACATCAGGCTCTTCTGCTATGAGCCCGCTTCTTCCTCTCCCACTCCCCCTGCTTGTGTTCCCTCTCTCGCTGGCTGTCTCTCTGTCAAATAAATGAATAAAATCTTTAAAAAAAGAAAACAATTAAATCTGATCTTGACCCCATACCACATAAGAAATAAACAAATGGGGGTATTCGTAACTAATAAGTTTTGGAGTGGTTTGTAATGGAACCAACCTAACAGCTACAATTCCCTTTCTCAGCACCACTTCCTAAATCTCAAGTCTCTCCTGGAAACTATATTGATAGTGGGTACAAATTTCAACATCATATTGTTCTGACTTGTAAAACTGCCTTGGACCAGACTAGGGGGAGGTAAGTGAGGCATCTACCAGCGGTGCAAAATTTGAGGGGATGCCTCAAGTTCAGTAATCAGGATAAACAATATTTTAAGGTAACTTTTTACAAAAGAAATCAAAGTTAGTGAAAACAATCCATAATAAAAACATCAGAATTTAAAATAAAGATGAGACAATACCACAACTGCAATTTCTATTTAACATCTGAGAAATACATGGGAGTCGGGGCGTGGGGGGCAGGATTCAAGAAATTTTTTAATGGGATTACAGAGACAATGGAAAGAACTGATCCTTTATTTCTTAGACTATTTAACATGAAACACTTGATTATAAACTGACTTGCTCTATAACACTACACGTGTCACTTAGAAATATGATTTACAGTAATAATACATAACACTCTATACCATCTGATTGATGGTACATCAATAAAGTACATCAGTACATCCATAAAGGAACAGAAAAACCAGCTGTTGAGACTCCTCATAGATGTAGTTTACAATGTTAGTAAAAACCAACTTAAATTTAGACAGTGCTTTCAGCTTCAAAATTACCCAGATAAGACTACAGTAAAGAATCTGTTATAAGAGGCTGATGAAATACGTCTGTCATTTAGCTCTATAATCAAATATTTCTAATGGCCCCACTATACTTTTGCTAACATTAAAATAAAATCTCAAAAAACTATCCCTGATTATTTTTCCTAAATGGATTTCAAGCAAACTATTAGGGAAAATATATTTACTAATTATATGACACATTTGTTCTTAATGTAACTTCTTACATATTTGGGCAATTAACGGAGTTTAAATTTCTCCAATTATTAGCTTTGAGCTCTGCCTATAACCATGAAGTAAGAAGATTTTAACATCCGCGTCCTTAATGGGTACCTTAAATAATGAATAAGAAACTCCACCCCTCAAATCAGCCCGAGTGAACTATATACCATGATAGTACAAATAAAGAAAGGAATTTTAAATACATTAAATTGGAAAAAAACTTAGACTCATACATACTGTGTTGTTGCAGGGAGCTGACATAACCATCATATTAGATGCTCTATGATATGAAATTCTTACTGTTCCTGAATCATCCTTCACCCGTGTTGTAAATATGCCGTATGCCCCAATATTACAATAACTATGCCACCCATTTGATTAAAATGAGAAATATTTTCCTCTTACTAGTAAAATGCAAAAGCAAAAGAGAAGTTCTACTACCTGCATATGTGAGAGAATAGCCCATCTTTGGCATAAGAAAAACGCTTACTGAGCTGACACTACACCAAGCACTATGCATAACCTATTCATCAAATTTGATCTTCACAATGCTGTGGGACAGGTAATATTATTCCCCTTTTACAGATGGGGTTTATGGAGGTAAAGCCAGTTGACCAAAATCTCAAAGAAGAGAGAGAGTCTGGGAGAATCTGGATTCCAACCCAATCTTCTGGTTTCAGTTCCACGATCTTTCCACCCGATGGCATAGGATCCCTAAGAGGACCAAGGAGAATTATTCCCTTTCCTCTACAGCAGGATCCAGCCAAAGTTCCGATCCTCTTTTTTTTTTTTTTGTACAGCATGAAGGATGTGATAGTGCCTGAGAGGGTTCAACAGATTAATTGCATCAATAGTCCCAATCCTTTCCTACCCTGTATCTATGCCACTTTGCTGGGTGACTGCATTTCTCAAAGTTTAGCCATGTGACTTGCTTAGGCTAATGGGATGTTAGCAGATGTGACGTACGCAGAAACGTGAAAAAGTGCTTCTGCTGTCACCACAAGAACATGCCGAGCCTCGCCTAGCCTGTGGGAGCACTGGATCATGACAGTCTAGTTAGTGGCCCAGGCTTTACCAGTCCCCAGTCAGCTGATTACTCAACAGCTAAGGGAACCAGCTGAAATCAGAATTGTCCAGACATGCAGTCTCTGACCTGTAGACTCATGAGTTAAAATGAATGATTGTCTTTTTTTTTTTTTTTAAGCCATTGAGTTTGGGGTAGTTTGCTAACTGTGCAAGAGTTAACTAATACAGAAAGACTCTCACATGGGGAAGGAATAAACACTAACTCTGGGGGAAGGGTCCAGTTAGTCAGTATCCAAAGGACTTCAGAACACAAAATGAATCTCCAACCACGTTTGGAAACAATCAGAAAATGTCAACCTCTAAACTTAAAGCAAACTAGAACAGTAAGAAATACATGAAAAATACCTGTAAATTGTATCACTTCCCCACTCCCTGACACTCTCTCGAGAAGCAAGGATGGTATAAGGACCAGTCTCCACTCTTGTCACCAAAACTGAGCCCCCGATTTAGATTCCCACCCCATCTTAAAATATTGAAAAGGAATTATCCCTTGCACAAAATTTTATGTAATTGTTTTACCATAGTTATATACTGAATTATCAGTAGCTTCTCAAAGAAAAGACGTGGGAGCATTATCTATTTTGGTGACAACTGCTACTTTTGATAACAGAGTGCACACAGAACATACTTTTCTTCTTTCACAATAATAATGACAAGAATCACAGAGTGTTCAAAAGGTGTCCTGAGGAAAAGAAAACATAATCCACATGTTTTAATTAACGGTGAGTGAAAGACTGCCTTGGGTCAAGCATGAGGAAGACAGTATGTGGAATGAAGGGGCATAATGATTACTGAGCTATTATTCTAAAGCACAGAAATGTACAGTCTATGGGAGAAGACAGACATGTAAACCAGCAAATGTAGTATAAAATCAAATATTTTATCAGGTTTCAAGCTGTGGAAGATACAGATCATTTAAGCAAATTTATATAGATATTAGAAGAAAAGAAGAGAACTGTTTTAAAATTTTTAAATAAAAAAGTTAAATTTTTATTAAATGACCCTGATTCTTCATTGCATTGTTTATATCTTAATTTTTTATTTTTTTTAAAAGCTTTTATTTATTTATTTGACAGAGATAGAGACAGCCAGCGAGAGAGGGAACACAAGCAGGGGGAGTGGGAGAGAAAGAAGCAGGCTCACAGCGGAGGAGCCTGATGTGGAGCTCGATCCCATAATGCTGAAGGTAGACGCTTAACCGCTGTGCCACCCAGGCACCCCTGTATCTTAATTTTTATAAAAGACATAATACATTAAGTATAACTCTAAAATATTATTATTTTCATGTCCAAATCTCCCCACAATGAATTTACAAAAAGGTGTGAGTGAGAAGAAATTTCTTTTTAAATTTTCAAGAGGAGGATGACCAGTCTAAGTCCTTCTTTTCCCGAGATCATATACTCCTTAAGGGAGGAAATGTGCCTTTTATTCTGCATTTCCCAATTACCAAAAATGTCTAGCGCATGAACAATCCTTGAGCTCCTAATGAGAGATCAATAACATATAAACAGGCCCTAACTTATAAATTAGCTGTTTTAAAGGTCCTATGTAGGGTCTGTGGTTTTAAACTCAGAATGTATTTTCTCACAGAAACACAACTATAATTAATAATAAGCTTCCTAGGTTAGAGTCCCTCAACCCCACAAACATCCATAAAGGTAGCTGTAGCGTAGCCTTGTATGAGACCAATGGGACCATGAAAACTCTCCACTTGCGTACGAGTATCTTTCTCTGCCAGCGTTTGGATCAGATGGCTCCCTAGCCTCTTTCCCACCACCAGTGTCACCTGCCGAGTAGTACCAATGCAAGACTCTGCTAAGTCCAAGCCACTCTTAACAGGCCTGGGGGTACAGGACAAGGAGATGGCATGAGAGCTAGGCATCCTCTGTTTGTTCATTCATTCACTGAACAAATGCTCTTGAGCACGTTCTATGTGTGATTCATTCTCATGGTTGGGGACAAAACAGTTCAGAGTTAAAACAGATAAAATAGTTCTATTGACATGGTTCTTGCTTCACAGAGTTTGCATTCCAGCAGGGACTTTTTTTAAAGTAAATAACAAATCGCAAGTCGTGGTAAGAGCTATAAAGGATCCTAGTAAAGGACTAGGTCTGAGGCTAAAGTACTGAGACCCAGTACCCAGGAAAGGCCCCCCAGGAGGAGGTGATATTTAAGGTGAACCTTACAAATTATCTCTCAAATAAGTGTCACCTGTGTGGTGAACATAAGCGACTAAAGGGTGCTCTATAAAATAAGTTCCCACTCTGCTCAAATTAGTAGACCCTGCTTGTTCCTGGCCCCCCCCCAGGAAGTCTAGGACAAACTTCCATTACTTTTTCAATCTCTCCCAAATAATTAAAATTTCTTCAGTCTCTTAAATCATTTCAAGTTATACTATACACCCATCTCAGTAATTAAAATTACTATTGCTACAATTTATTTCATACTTATTTTGTGCCAAGCCCTAGGAAGGATGCTAGAAGTACTAAAATGAATAAGAAATGATTCCCTTCGCCCAAAAAGCTCCTATTCTGGTCCACGAACAACTAACAGGCAATTGCAATTAAAGCAAGATATTTATAGATCTATGTCCTTAGCTGAGCTATTTCATCTTTCTGTGCTTTATTGTCCTCATCTGTAAAAGGGGATACTATTAGTGCCTACATTTCACAAGCTTGAGAAGATTTAGAAAAGAAAATATTTGTAAAAGCCATCTAACATAGAAAATGTTCAAAAAACAGTTTTCAAAAAACTAGTCCTGTGTGACCATCAAAATTCTTTCTCATTGGCATCAGGGAAATACAAATCAAAACCACAATGAGATACCACCTCACACCAGTCAGAATGGCTAAAATTAACAAGTCAGGAAATGACAGATATTGGTGAGGGTGAGGAGAAAGGGGATCCCTCCTACACCGTTGGTGGGAATGCAAGCTGGTGCGGCCACTCTGGAAAACAGTATGGAAGCTCCTCAAAAGGTTGAAAATAGAGCTACCCTATGACCCAGCAATTGTACTATTAGGCATTTACCACAAAGATACAATTGTAGTGATCCAAGGGGGCACCAGTGTCACCTCCAATCGACTTATTTCGCTTAGCATAATACTCTCTACTTCCATACACATCACTGCAAATGGAAGTGGCAGTTTTTGATGGCTGAGTAATATTCCATTGTGTGTGTGTGTGTGTGTGTGTGTGTGTGTGTGTGTGTGTATATATATATATATATATATATATATATCACATCTTCTTAATCCATTAATGAAGTTGATGACATCTCGGCTTTTTTCACAGTTTGGCTATTGCGGACACTGCTGCTATAAACATTGGGGTGCAGGTATCCCTTCGGATCACGACATTTGTTGGGTGCAATTGTTGGGTGATAGGGTAGCTCTATTTTTAACTTCTTGAGGAACCTCCATATTGTTTTCCAGAGTGACTGTACCAGCTTGCATTTCCACCAACAGTGTAAGAGGTTTCCCCTTTCTCTGCATCTTGCCAACATTTGTTGTTTCCTGTCTTATTAATTTTAGCCATTCTGACTGGTGTGAGGTGGTATCTCATTGTGGTTTTGATTTGTATTTCTCTGATGCTGAGTGATGCGGAGCATTTTTTATGTGTCTGTTGGCCATTTGTATGTCTTCTTTAGAGAAATGGCTGTTCATGTCTTTTGCCCATTTCTTGACTGGATTATTTGTTTTTTGGGTGTTGAGTTTGGTAACCTTCTTTATAGATCTTGGATACTAGCCCTTTATCTGCTATGTCATTTACAAATATCTTCTCCCATTCTGTAGGTTTCCTTTTAGTTTTGTTGACTGTTTCCTTTGTTGTGCACAAGCTTTTGATCTTGATGAAGTCCCAATAGGTCATTTTTGCTTTTGTTTGCCTTGCCTTTGGAAATGTATCTAGCAGCAAGAAGCTGCTGTGGCCAAGGTTGAAGAGGTTGCTGCCCGTGTTCTACCCTAGGATTTTTGTGGTTTCCTGTCTCACACTGAGGTCTTTCAACCATTTTGAGTTTATTTTTGTTTATGGTGTAAGAAAATGGTCCAGTTCGTTCTTCTACATGTGGCTGTCCAATTTTCCCAACACCATTCATTGAAGAGACTTTTTTCCATTGGATATTGTTTCCTGCCTAGTCAAAGATTAATTGACCATAGAGTTGAGGATCCATTTCTAGGTTCTCTATTGTGTTCCACTGATCTGTGTGTCTGTTTTTGCGCCAGTACCACACTGTCTTGATGATTACCGCTTTGTAATAGAGCTTGAAGTTCGGAATTGTGATGCCACTAGCTTTGGTTTTCTTTTTCAACATTTCTCTGGCTATTCAGGGTCTTTTCTGGTTCCATACAAATTTTAGGGTTATTTGTTCCAGCTCTATGAAAAATGTCAATGGTATTTTGATAGGGATTGTATTGAATGTGTAGATTGCTCTGGGTAGTATAGACATTTTAACAATATTTATTCTTCTAATCCATGAGCATGAAATGTTTTTCCACTTCATAGTGTCTTCATCAATTTCTTTCATAAGTGTTCTATAGTTTTAGAGTACATACCCTTTACCTCTTTGATTAAGTTTCTTTCTAGGTATCTTATGGGTTTGGGCACAATTGTAAATGGGGTTAATTCCTTAATTTCTCTTTCTTCTTTCTCAGTATTAGTGTATAGAAATGCAACTGATTCCTGTGCATTGATTTTATATCCTGCCAAGTTACTGAATTCCTGCATGAGTTCTAGCAATTTTCTGGTGGAGTCTTTTGGGTTTTCCACATAAGGTATCATGTCATCTGCGAAGAGTGAGAGTCTAACTTCTTCTTTGTCAATTTGAATGCCTTTTACTTCTTTTTGTTGTCTGATTGCTGAGGCTAGGAATTCCAGTACTATGTTGAACAACAGTGGTGACAGTGGCCATCCCTGTCATGTTCCTGACCTTAGGGAAAACCACTCAGTTTTTCCCCATTGAGAATGATATTCACTGGGGGTTTTGATATATGGCTTTTATGATATTAAGGCATGTTCTCTCTATCCCTATACCATGGAGAGTTTTAATCAAGAACGGATGCTATACTTTGCCAAATGCTTTTTCTGCATCTATTGAGAGGATCATATGGTTCTTGTCCTTTCTTTTATTAATGTGATGTATCACATTGATTGATTTGTGAGTGCTGAACCACCCTTGCAGCCCAGGGATAAAACCCACATGGTCATGGTGAATAATTCTTTTAATGTACTATTGGATCCTATTGGCTGTATCTTGCTGAGAATTTTGGTTTCCATGTTCATCAGGGATATTGGTCTATAATTCTCCTTTTTGGTGGGGTCTTTGTCTGGTTTTGGGATCAGGTAATGTTGGCCTCATAGAATGAGTTTGGAAGTTTTCCTTCTGTTTCTATTTTTTGGAACAACTTCAGAAGGATACATATTAATACTTCTGTAAATGTTTGGTAGAATTCTCCAGGGAAGCCATCTGGCCCTAGACTCTTGTTTATTGGGAGATTTTTTTTTAAAGGTTTTATTTATTTGACAGAGTGAGACACCGCAAGAGAGGGAACACAAGCAGGAGGAGTGGGAGAGGGAGAAGCAGGCTTCCTGCTGAGCAGGGAGCCCAATGCAGGGCTTGATCCCAGGACCCTGGGATAATGACCAGAGCCGAAGGCAGACGCTTAATGACTAAGCCACCCAGGTGCCCCTATTGGGAGATTTTTATTACTGCTTCAATATCCTTGCTGCTTATGGGTCTGTTCAGGTTTTCTATTTCTTCCTCTTTCAGTTTTGGTAGTTTATGAGTTTCTAGAAATGTATCCATTTCTTCCAGATTGACTAATTTGTTGGCATATAGTTGCTCATAATATGTTCTTAAACTTCTCTGTATTTCCTTGGTGCTGGTCATGATCTCCCCTTTTTCATTCATGATTTTATTAATGTGGGTTCTTTCTCTTTTCTTTCTGATAAGTCTGGCTAGGGGTTTATCAATCTTACTACTTCTTTCAATGAACCAGTTTCTAGTTTCATTGATCTGTTCTACTGTTCTTTTGGTTTCTATTTCATTGATTTCTGCTCTAATCTTTATGATTTTTCTTCTCCTACTTGGTTGAGACTTTATTTGCTCCTTTGGGTATAAGGTTCACTTGTGTATTTGAGACTTTTCTAAATTTTTGAGAAAGGCTTGTAGTGCTATGTACTTCCCTCTTAGGATCACCTTTGTTGTATCCCAAAGTTTTGAATATTTGTTTTCATTTTCATTTATTTCCATGAATTTTTTAAATTCTTCTTTAATTTCCGGTAGATTCATTCATTCTTCAGTAGGATGCTCTTTAACCTACAAGTGTTTGAGTTCCTTCCAAATTTCCTCTTCTGACTGAGTTCAAGTTTCAAAGCATTGTGGTCTGAAAATATGCAGGGAATAATCCCAATCTTTTGGTACTAGTTGAGACCTGATTTGTGACCCAGTGTGTGATCTATTCTGGAGAATGTTCTATGTGCACCCAAGAAGAATGTATGTTCTGTTTTTTTAGGATGGAATGCTCTGCATATGTCTGTGAAGTCCAGCTAGTCCAATGTGTCATTCAAAGCCTTTGTTTCCTTGTTCATCTTCTGATGATCTGTTCATTGCTGTGAGTGGGGTGTTGAAGTTCCCTACTATTATTGTATTATTTTCAATGTGCTTCTTTAATTTGGTTATTAATTGGCTTATATGATTGGCTGCTCCCAAGTTAGGAGCATAGATATTTCTAATTGTTAGATTTTCTTTTGGATAGACCCTTTAAGTATCATATAGTGTCCCTTTTCACCCCTTACTCTAGTCTTTGGTTTTAAAATCTAATTTGTCTGATATGAGGATTGCTACTGCTATGAGCTTGCTTTTGATGTCCATTAGCATGATAAATGATTCTCCTCCCCCTCACTTTCAATCTGGCGTTGTCTTAGGTCTAAAATGAATCTCTTGTAAACAGCATATGGACGGGTCTTGCTTTTTTTATCCAATCTGATACCCTGTATCTTTTGAATGGAGCATTTAGCCCATTTATATTTACAGTACCTATTGAAATATATGAATTTAGTGCCATTGTATTACCTGTAAAGTCCCTATTTCTGTAGATTGTCTCTGTTTCTGGTCTATGTTACTTTTGGGCTCTCTCTTTGCTTACAGAATCCCCTTTAATATTTCTTGTAGGGCTGGTTTAGTGATCACAAATTCTTTTAGTTTCTGTTTGTCCTGGAAGATTTTTAATCTCTCCTTCCATTCTAAATGACAGCCTTGCTGGATAAAGTATTCTAGGCTACATCTTTTTCTCATTTAGTACCTTGAATATATCATGCCAGCCCTTTCTGGCCTGCCAGGACTCTATGGATAAGTCTGCTGCCAGTCTAATGTTACTACCCAAAGGTTAAGGAGTTCTTGTCTCAAGCTGCTTTCAGAATCTCCTCTTTATCTCTGAAATTTGCAAGCTTCATTATTATATGTCAGGGTGTTGATCTATTTTTATTGATTTTGAGGGGGGTTCTCTCTACCTCTTGGACTTGAATGCCTGTTTCCTTCCCAAGATTAGGGAAGTTCTCAGCTATGATTTGCTCAAATATACCTTCCGTCCCTCTCTCTCACTTTCTTCTTCCTCTCAGATCCCAATAAATCTAATATTGTTTTGCTTTATAGTGTCACCGATTTCTCAAAGCCTCCCCTCATGGTCCATA
Source organism: Ailuropoda melanoleuca (assembly GCF_002007445.2). Classification (NCBI taxonomy): domain Eukaryota; kingdom Metazoa; phylum Chordata; class Mammalia; order Carnivora; family Ursidae; genus Ailuropoda; species Ailuropoda melanoleuca. The sequence goes on from NC_048233.1 coordinate 13,283,347, forward strand.
AATTGTTTTTCTCTCTTTTCCTCAGCTTCCTCCTTTTCCACCATCTTGTCTTCTATGTCACTTACTCTCTCTTCTGCATCATTTGCCCTCAATGTTAGAGCATCCATTTTAGACTGCATCTCATTTAAAGCATTTTTAATTTTGGCCTGATTAGATTTTATTTCTGCACTAAGAGATTCTCTAGGGTCTTTTATGCTTTTTTCAAGCACAGATAGTAATTTTATAATTGTTATCCTGAATTCCAGCCCTGACATCTTACTTATATCCATATTGATGAGATCTGTGGCAGAGAGTAGTACCTCTGGTTCTTTCGTTTGTTGTGAATTCCTCCTTCTAGTCATTTATCCCAGAGAAAAATGGATGAAGAAGAGAACAAAATAAAAAATATCAAACACAACCCAAGCAAAATACACACTAGATACACCCAAAGATGTCAGAGACCAAATAAGAAAAGAAAAAGAAAAAAATGAAAAAAGAGAGAATATAATCTCCCAGGTGGGCAAAACAGGGTGATCCACTTGGTCCTGGATGTATTTTGGTCTGTTAGAAGACACTAAATCCCAAAATTGTAAAGGAAGCAGAACTTTATATATATATAATATATTATATACATATATACTAATAAAATTGAATACAGTGAAAGGAAGCAAAAAATGTAGAATATATCTATAAAATGTAAATGTAAAAATGAAAGTTTAAAAAAAAGACTTAAAAACAAAGAGTGGATAAAATAAGAGACTAGTTGAAAAGGAAAAAAAGAGAAGGAAAATTTTAAACTGAAAGATGAAAGAATCATGAGAAAAAACCCTTGAATTCTATATACTATTTTTCCCTAGAGCTGGAGTTTTGCAGTTCTGTGTGCTCCGTAAACTTGGTGTTCTCCTGATGTTGCAGCTGGTCTTCTGGGGGAGGGGCCTGCTGCGCTCATTCTCAGGTGTCTTTGCCTGGGCAGAGGGGCACCACCCCTTGCCAGGGCTCAGTGTAAGCTGCTGCAGTTTGCTCTATGTGGCTTTTGTTCCCTGAAGGCTTTCCACCCGCTTTAGAGAATGAAAATAAAAATGGCGGCACCCAATCTCCAGCTACAGAGCTGAAAGATTGTGGCCCCCTCTCTTCAGTAAACCCTCAGGGAAAAGCAGTCTTCACTTTTATGTGCACCAAACTCCGCAGACTCCTGAGGTGCGCACAGCGGCCCATCCTCCTGGGGGAGGAAGGAGGGTCACCTCGGGCCTGCAGCTTGCAGGGCCCCTGCACAGACAGTGATCGCCAGATCATGTGGCAGTTCATGGTTTATGGCAAACTGAGCTGAGAGCCGGCTCCCAGGCTCACTGACCATAGCCAGTTTCCTGGCTCCAATGATTGGGAACTCTGCCAGCTCAGGCACCCCTGGTCTTTCTGTGACCCCGGATATCCTGAGACCACACTGTCCCACCTAGGATTCTGCATCACTTCACCAGACCTGAGCACCTTTCAGGCATGTCTCTCACTGGAGCACACTTCTAAAAGTTCTGATATTGCGCTCTGGGGCTATATCACTTTCTGGTAGCCAGCTACAGAGGCTCCCACCTCCTGCCATTTATCTTCCGATATATACCCTCAGATTCACATCTCCACACTTTCTACCTTGCAAAAAGTGGTCACTTTTCTATTTGTAGAATTCCAGCAATTCTTTTCTTACATCTCAGGTTGCATTCATAAGTGTTCAGAATGATTTGATAGATAGATAGCTAAATTCAAGGGACCAGATGAAATGAGGTCCCCTACTCTTCTACCATCTTGCCTCCATAAGAGACTCTTAACTACAGGAAACAAACTGAAGATTGCTGGAGGGGAGGTGGGTGGGGAGATGGGGTAACTGGATGATGGATATTAAGGAGGGCACATGATGTAATGAGCGCTGGGTATTACATAAGACTGATGAATCACTGAACTCTACCTGTGAAACTAATAATACCTTATACATTAATTAATTGGATTTAAATAAATTTTTTAAAAATTAAATTAAATTTAAAAATTTTATTTCAAGCATATATAAAATGAGAAAAAAAAATATAATGACCACTTTATATCCATCACCTAGATTTTAAAGAATTTAAAAACCAATATGGCTACACTGGTACATTTAGGCTGAATAATTGGTTCTACATCCAGAGTGAAGGGTAAGGAGTGGGAGGAAAGGGGGAGGACAGTGGAGCAGAGGTTGTGCTTATCGAGCATTCCATGTGCTCCCTTCCTTCATTTCCAGCCTTCCCTACAGTTATGTTTGGGTCATGTGACTTATTCTGGCCAATGAACTACTCATGGAAGTAACATATCACTTCTGGAAGGAAGTTATTTAAACCAAATGGAAATTATTAAAAATATAAACCTGGAACATCAGGAAGAATGAAAAAACAGAGTAAGAAAAAAAATGGGTAAAATACAACAGACATTCTCCTTTTGAGTTTTGTAAATTATGTTTGATGGTTAAAGCAAAAAATATAACATTGCCTGATATAGTTCTGTATATATGAGAAATATTTAAGAAAATTATATTATAAGTGAGAAAGGATAAAAAAGAGAGATTAGGCTTCCATAGTTCACTCAAACTGATAATATGATGATAGCAGTAGATTGTGATAAGTATGTATGTACAATATAATACTTAGAGTGACCACTTAAAAAGCTATGCAAAGAGATCACTCAAACACATGAACAAATCGGGGTGCCTGGGTGGCTCAGTCAGTTAAGCACCTGCTTTCTGCTCAGGTCATGATCCCAGGGTCCTAGGATCGAGTCCCACATCAGGCTCCCTGCTCAGCAGGGAGTCTGTTTCTCCCTCTCCTTCTCCCTCTGCTTTCCCCCTGCTTGTGTGTGAGCACTCTTTCTCTCTCTGTCAAATAAATAAATAAATAAATAAATAATCTTTTAAAAAATTATGAATAAATCAAGCTGAAATTCTAAAAGACGTTCAACTAACCCATGGGAAAGCAGAAAAAAGAAAACAGATACCAAAAATAACAGAGGGAACAAACAGAAAACAAAACAAAACCAAAAAAACAACAAAAAATCATTAAATGGCAGACTTACGCTCCAATTTATCAGTAATTAGTTTAAATTTAAATAGTCTAAATACACCAATTAAAAGATAGAGATGAGGGGCGCCTGAGTGGCACAGCGGTTAAGCGTCTGCCTTCAGCTCAGGGCGTGATACCGGCATTATGGGATCGAGCCCCACATCAGGCTCTTCCGCAATGAGCCCGCTTCTTCCTCTCCCACTCCCCCTGCTTGTGTTCCCTCTCTCTTTTTTTTTTTTTTTTAGATTTTTTTTAAATTTTTTTAACACAGGATCACGCCCGGAGCTGAAGGCAGACGCTTAACCGCTGTGCCACCCAGGCGCCCCTCGCTGTTCTTATTTAATGCAGGCTTTGAAGTCCTAGCCCGTATAGTAAAGACAAGAAGAAATAAAAGCCACACAAATTAGAAATAAACAAGTAAAACTGTTCTATTTGCAGACGACATGATTGTGTACATAGAAAATTCCAAGGAATTTATAAAAAAAAAAATCCACCTAGTACTAATAAGAGAATACAGCAAGATCATGGGGTAAAGATAAACATACAAAATTCAATTATATTGATATATATACTAACAACGGACACATGGATACCAAAATTAAAAATATAATATCATTTATAATTGCTTAAAAAATAAATACTTAGGTATAGATCTGACAAAACATGTAGAGGGTTTATACGCTGAAACTGAAAAACACTGATGAAAGAAATCAAAGAAGACCTAAATAAATGGAGAGACATATTATGTTCCTGGATGGAAAGACAACAAAGTTGGATTTCAGTTCTCCCCCAAATTAATATAAAAGCTTAATAAAATTCCTATCAAAATCTCAGCAAGATTTTTTTTAAGTATACACAAGATTATTCTAAAATGTATATGGAAAAGCAAAAGAACTAGAATAGTTAAAATTTCTTGAAAAGGAAGATTAGGGCGCCTGGGTGACTCAGTCCATTAAGCATCTGCCTTCGGCTCAGGTCATGATCCCAGGGTCTTAGGATCCAGTCCCACATCGGGCTCTCTGCTCAGTGGGGAGTCTGCTTCTCTCTCTACCCTTCCCCCCTGCTCGTGATCTCTCTCTCTCAAATAAATAAATAAAATCTTAAAAAGAAGAAGAAGAAGAGGAAGAAGAAAGAAAAGGAAGATTAAAGTGGATATATGAGTCCGCTAAGCTCCCCATAACAAAATAGTACTGACTGGGTGGCTTAAACAACAGAAACTTATGTTCTCACCATTCTAGAGGCCTAAGGGCCCGAGATCAAGATTCTGGTGGGGTTGATAGAGAAAGGTGGGTGGGGAGTGGGCTAAATGGATGATGGGTATTAAGAAGTGTACTGGTTAGGATGAGCACTGGGTGTTATATTAAGTGATGAATCACTAAATTCTACTCCTTTTTTAAAAAGTATTCTATTTATTTATTTGACAGACAGAGAGAGAGATCACAAGCAGGGGTGAGCGGTAGAGGGAGAAGCAAACTCCCCGCTGAGCAGAGAGCCCAACATGGGATTTGATCCCAGGACCCCAGGACCATGACCTGAGCCAAATGCAGATGCTTAACCAACTGAGCCACCCAGGCACCCCCTAAATTCTACTCCTGAAACCAATATTATACTATATGTTAACTAAAATTTAAATAAAAATTTGAAAAAAAATATAAAAGATTCTGGCAGGGTTCAGTTTCTCGTGAGAGCTTGAGTCCTGGCTTGCAGATAGCCACCTTCTCGCTGGACATTCGCCTCACATAGCCCTTCCTCTGAGTGTGCATGTGACAGGGAGGTAGGGAGAAAAACTCTAGTGTCTCTTCTCAAATGGGCACTAATTCTATTGGATCAGAGCCCCACATTAATAACCGCATTGAATTAGAATTACCTCCTTAAAAGCCCTATCTCCAAATACAATCACACTGGGGATTAGGGCTTCAACATATGAATCTGGGGAGTGGGAGGACAAAAGCATTCAGTTCCAAATAGTGGGAGAAATCAGTTTACTTGGTTTCAATATTTATTACATTGTGTCAGTTATCAGGACTTCGTGGTATTGGCAGAGACACAGATCAGTGGAACAGAATAGAGAACATAGAAATAGATTCATATAAACATTCTCAACAAATTTTGACAAAAGGCAAAAGCAATGCAATGAGGAAAGATAGCTTCTCAACAAATGGTGCTGGAACAATGGGACATCCATAGGCAAAAAATCATAATAACAAAACTCAACCTAAGTCTCAGTCCTTAACTCAAATGGATCACAAACGGAAGTGTAAAACATGAAACTACACAACTTCTATAGACGGTAGTAAGTGGTCTGTGGTTAAGGGGTTGGCTCTATGATCACGGAAGTGTGGAATGAGCATTAACATAATAAAAAAAAAATTTAAAAACCTAATTAACTCTGAGCCGTAATTTTCAAACATAGCCACAGAGTCCTTTTCCTCCCCTTTCTTTTCCATTCCCTTTCTTTTTCTTTCCTCTCTTTTCTTTTTTCTTTTTTCTTAGGTGCACCTGGCAGCATCTACCGGAATACGGGGGAGGCGGGGCACAGAACCCAGTGTGAGAGATAATGTTATTTATAAGCAATCGGTTCCTTTAACATAGGATGCAGTTTCAAGTTTTCATTTGCATACCTCTCCCAGTTCCTCCCCGGCTGGGTATGGGCATTTTGGCCAATCCCTGTGACCCCACTTGTCTTTCTCCACGTCTTCCTAGTCCTTTTTCCTGCACTGAATTCAGAGCTCCCTGAGGGCAAGAACATTGTCTTCTTCCTCAGAGTCAGTTGAGCATTTCCTTTGTACCTACCTCTGCCCCTCCCCAGGTACTCTTCTGAGTTACAGGCAGTACCATTCTCGGTAATTCTTCTCTGTTGAATAAACTCTGTTGTTCCTGCCTTCCACCAGCATTCTGTCCTCCTTTGGGGAACGATGGCTCCCCAATGTTTAAACCATGTCATTCTGGTGGTTACCCTTTATAGACAGTCACCTCCCTCACATGAGAACCAACATGGTCAATGATAGTACCCCATTCTCCCAGCCAAAGTGATTGGTTCAGAGTGTGCGCAAGACCCAAACCAATCCTGGGGCACCTGGGTGGCTCAGTCGGTTAAGCATCAGACTCTTGATCTCAGCTCAGACATTGATCTCAAAGTTGTGAGTTTGAGCCCCACATTGGACTCCATATTGGGAATAGATCCTATTAAAAAAAAAAAAAAAAA